>NW_022920829.1:0-801 GCF_012274545.1 Fukomys damarensis
TCAGTAGGATATGCCTGTGATTTTATTTCTCTCTGTTGCTATTTTGTCCTCAGCAGGGCTCATTTGAGCTTCTGATTGTTTAGAACTGGACCATTTTCTTTTCTATCATACATAAGTCCAGCATTGTTTGGTAGATTTCAGTGTAATTTTTCTTTTTTGCTCCACACATTAATCTGTGTAACATGCTCTTAATTCTGCTATCAAAACATATTCTGTATTTTCTTGCACTGAGAAAGTTCCGAGTTTACCAATGTCATCTGTTGTTCACCTAAATCTTATTCTACTTCATCTCCTAGAGTTAGATGCTTCTACCTAGAAGGAGGTATTTTCTCATCAGATCAACATCTACTTGGGCTTAAATCAGCTCCATCATTTCCTTGCCTTACCTCCAAGCAAAGATGCATTATCTTTATTGCAGTTTCTCTTATGGTCATAATACCATAAAACCTCTTATATTCTTATGATTATTCTCTAATAACCTTTCACTGCTTTCCTTTAAAAATCCATCTGGGATTCATGTAAGCACTAGTTTTACTGCCCAAGTCTTCAAGAGCTATTTCTCCAGTTATTCTCACTATAGATCACCTGTAGTATTGAAACATTGCTTTTGAGTGAAATTCTGGACCTGGCTGCTTTTGGTGAAGTCATATCCAGTTACTCTGTGAGAATATGCTTATTTTCTTCTGTTTTATTGCTTTGGACCCTTGTCTAGTAATATTTAAAGTTTTTCTTCATATTGTTTTCTAATGCATTCAATTTCTGATTTGATTTATGCCAGCTGTTAAAATTGTAGTCATTCTT
>NW_022920830.1:0-444 GCF_012274545.1 Fukomys damarensis
GGAGTGGTTGAAGGGAGGGCAAGGGAATGGGGAAAAAAATAAGAACCAAGATATATCAGGTAAAAATTTACAAATTTCCAATGATTAATGTCATCATATTGTATACCTAAAATGTACCAATACACTTAATGATTTTTTTTAAAAAGAGCTAAAGAAAGAAAAGAAAAGGTGGTAGGGCAAGTGATGAGGAACACAGCGCTGAGTCCGTTGAGGACCTCTGTGGTCAGGGTTGATGGCTACAGACGCCCATCACCAGGTGCACACCACACAGCAGCAGAGATAGGGGCCCCTTCCTCCTGCAGTGCCCCTTCAGCACTCTGTACTGAGACAGCCCAGCGTGACAGTCATTATGAAGAAGACATTCTGAAAGAAATGATGTATTTGTAAAACATGTATTCAAGAATGTACTTGAAGCTCTGAAGCGATAAACTGATAACTATTATA
>NW_022920831.1:0-238 GCF_012274545.1 Fukomys damarensis
AAATCTGAATTAGGGCAGGAACAGGAACAAAAAGGAAGATGAAGCATGATATGGGGGAGCAAGAGACTGAGTGGGAAAAGTAAGAAAGAAAAAAGGAAGAATTTTCAGAGCGGGAAAAAAATTTAAAAACAAAATTAAAAATTAAAAATATATGGAAAAGAAAGAAAGAAAGAAATTTGAATAGCCTCTTTCAGGGTGTATCTCTGCTGTCACAGTAGAAGATTGAAGTACTAACATA
>NW_022920832.1:0-1072 GCF_012274545.1 Fukomys damarensis
TATTTGGATAGTTACAATTGGGGACAGGTGACATGTTACAAACCAAAGAATGCTATTAAGCTACATACCCCTCAAGTAGCTATGTCCAATAAGACTCTATGTGCCAAATATAAAGGTTGTACTTACCAGTGTTTAAATCTTAAACAAACAGATGTAATGAAGTGTTCTAGAGAACAAAAGATTCCTTACAGCAAATGCCATATTACTTTGCCACTAGGATAGTTTTATACTTATGAGGGAATAACTTATAATTACATCCCAGCAAATTTGACCGAGGCCAGCTGTTGTCTTAGTAAATTAGCAGTCATCTTACCTGACAGGAGAGACCTCTCACCACCCAACAGAACAAAACGCTGGTCTCCCTATACTTCACCAGGCTGTGATGATGATGTGGGACTTTTAACAGATGCTGAAGTTATTCCTATGATTATTTCTGTGATAGGTATACCCTCAATTGGAGTACATGCTGAGAAGGCAGTTAGAAAACTAGCTTGCAAGGTAGTTAAAGGGATAAATACCACCTCTGCCATGCTGGCGCTAATTAATCAAGAACTCCAGGAACAGAGACAAGCAATCTCAGATAATAGGGCGGCAACTGATTATTTGCTATTATTTCATTACCAAGGTTGTGAGAGGATTAAAAATATGTGCTGCTTCAATTTAACACATAATGGGCCAGCTATAGAACAAGACATAGAAAAGCTCAAAAAGATTTAGCTACAAAAATTCATAATGAACAGATAGGATGGGATTTATTTAAATAGTTAACAAGTTGGTTACCTGACATTACCTGGGTAAAACAACTGATATTCTGTATAATGGCATTAGGATTTTGTATTGCAATAACTTGTTGTCTTTTACAATGTGTTCCTTTAATAAGGCCCAGAGTCAGATAAGCAAATAAAAGATTTGATTTAGGTCCAAAAATCAGTGGGGAATGTAAGAGCCTGACTGAACCACAGCGACTCCATGTGGACCAGCAAACGAGCTAGAGACTGTCACTCCCCCTCATCCCTTAGAGGATAACTAATGATTAATTGTGAATTGTTAGGTAACTGCTTTGAAGTAGCTG
>NW_022920833.1:0-339 GCF_012274545.1 Fukomys damarensis
TTCTGCCAGTCTATTTCTTTTGATTGGTGAATTGAGACCATTAACATTGATGGTTATAACTGACATGCATTGATTAATCCTTGTAACTTTTTTTTTGTTGTATTCTCCCCCTTTGCATTTAATTTCTTGTCATGCCTGATGGATTCATTCTACTGGGCTTCCTGGCGCTGTGATCTTCATTGTCTTTTCTGATATTCTGTCCTTACATTGGCTCATTCTGCCGTTTAAACTTTCAGTGGAGTTTTTAATCTCCTACGTATCTGTTTGAATCTGTTTTATGGATTTCATTTGTTTCCTGTGCTGGGATTCCATCATGTTCCTCAGCTCCTCTTTTTTTTT
>NW_022920834.1:0-308 GCF_012274545.1 Fukomys damarensis
GAGGATACTGTGTTGCCAACTCAGAGTTGATCAGTGATAGTGTAGATAATACTATGATTTACTAATTAGAAAGTAAACGCTTTTCTACTACAGTGGGTTACCTCTAATCATACCACATATATTCCAAAGCTATCCAAAATTATTTTGATATCTTTACTCTTAAATTATGGTTTTTTACCCATTGACTGTTTTACTTTTCATCAGAAACCACCACAAATCTCTTCCATACTTTTCTCATGGCATTCTTCATGTCCTTATTCCAGAAAGTATAAATCATAGGATTGAGCAAAGGAGCTAACATCGTGCAA
>NW_022920835.1:0-271 GCF_012274545.1 Fukomys damarensis
CAAACTGACCCTCAGTGAGTTACTGCAGATCAGTACTGCCAGGACAGGAAGCAGGTTTTACCCAAGGGAACACTGGCGTACTTGTTTTTTTTTGAGCGGGGCGTTATCCTCAACATAGCCATTCCAAAGGACGCTGTTGGAGAACTCATTGAACCAGGAGCCAGGAGATCAGTGGCCCTTTTCCTGGCTCTGCCTGATCCTAGCAGCATAATTCCCTTCCCTCGCCCAGTGTCAGTTTCCTCATCTGTAAACTGGGTTTAGTAATTTCTAC
>NW_022920836.1:0-216 GCF_012274545.1 Fukomys damarensis
CCCTGAGTTTTACCACCCCAGGCGCTGCACCAGGGCTCATAACTTCCTCTTTGTCACACAAGGTTTCTTCTTCTAGCACCAGGGAACCATTCTGTGAATGCTGTGGTTTTATAATAGAAAAGGAAATTGACAGGCAAGACTTCATAGTGCAGCTCACCAAGAACCGGGCCCTGGAAATGATGTTCTTAGCATTGGAAAATATCTCGAGTGAGGACC
>NW_022920837.1:0-644 GCF_012274545.1 Fukomys damarensis
AAAAATCTGCAGCTTTATCTTACATACAGAGATTTCTTTTAAAACAATACAATATGAATGAACCTAAAAGGAAAAAACAACAACAACAATAGGATTTTGTTAAATTTGCAATGTTCCCTCTTCCAAAGATAATGTGAAGAAAACAAAACCAGCACTACAAGCAATTCTAAGCAAGATCCTAGAAAAAGACAATAAAGGCAACAACACCATGAGGCCCAACAGAGCAAATCAAATAGGCAAGGCAAGAAATTAAAAGGAGAAGATGAAAAAGCAAAAAGAGTCAACAAAAGGCCAATAACATGTCAATAATAAGTCTGTACATATCAGTTATAACCAGCAATGTCAATGCCTCAACTCACCAATCAAGAGAAACAGACTGGCAAAATGGAATAAGAAGCAAAATCCAATAATATGTTGTATACAAGAAACACACCTAGTGCAAAAAGAAGCCCATAGACTGAAAGTGAAAAGATAGAAAACGATTCTCCATGTGACAGGAGTCCAGAAAAAAACAGGGGTAGCAATCTTATTTGCAGACAAAGTAGATTTCAAACCAAAATTGAATATAGTATTATTGATGTAGGACGGTACTGTATCATACCTCTATGAATGTAAAATATCTACTACCTGCTTTATGATACATA
>NW_022920838.1:0-278 GCF_012274545.1 Fukomys damarensis
TTGCTGGTCTTGGAGTCCAGTTTCCAAACGAGGATTTCTCTTCATTTGGGCTTCTTAACTGGAAAGAAATGCAGCCTTCCTCTTCTACTTGTTACCTCTGACGTGTACTTCAGTGTTTATGCGGCAGAAGTAAGCAGACAGAGTCATGATGGCTTCCTAACTGTCATTCCACCAGGCCCAGTTGGCAAGAAGGTGTGTTCAAAAAGACAGTTTATGGGGAGTTTTACCACAGTCTTATAGATCACTGATTCCTCGAGTCCCTGGAAGAAAAATGGTAT
>NW_022920839.1:0-399 GCF_012274545.1 Fukomys damarensis
TAGCTTGTTTCTGTTACTTGCCATGTGACACTTTTTAATCTCTTTCCAATATACCTTTCTAAAAAACCCAAAGTCGCAGATGTCATTTTTCATCAGAATCTTTTTCTCCGGCACCACAATAGAATTATTCAGTATCATATGCTAACCTTTTTACTCTCACATTTGCAGAACTAAACTGTTGAAAAAGGAATAAACACCCCACAGAGTAGAGTCCTTGTAGTATTATTTTCATCAATAAAGAGCCAAGTGCACTTTCATCGTAGTATAGCTTTCTTTCTTATAGACCCTTCCAAATATTTAAATTCTCCCCAAATCAAGCCACTTAAAAAAAAAAAAAGATCAGCTTAGATTGCCCACTGCCAATACAAATCTGTATATGTAAAATAAGAAAATAGCAAA
>NW_022920840.1:0-208 GCF_012274545.1 Fukomys damarensis
AGGATCTTTTAAACCACAGGGAGTTACCGAGTCTGGTATAAAATCCATAACTTGTGGGCAGGGTTTATCTTAGCTGTTTCCCCAGGCGATTGCAGAGGAACTGCGAACTGCCTCCAAACCCACAAACACAACGTGGTGGCTTTACAAATAGTTTGGCTACTTGGAAGATATTCCCTGTGTTTTGAGGGCCCGTGTTTTTGTTTGTTTT
>NW_022920841.1:0-235 GCF_012274545.1 Fukomys damarensis
AATAGATTGGAGGAGAACTTCTTATAGATTTCAATGTGTAGATTTTTTTCCAGTGGTGGAATACGAGAATTACAGGAAACTAGATATGGATAGTAAATGCAATTCATATTCAAAGTTGAGAAGGTTTTGGTAGAGCCAGGGACCCTAGTGAAAGGGAAACGATGTGGGACTGGAATGGAGCCATGGCATTCAATTCTGTGAGCTGCAGTTGACAGACCTTAGGCTACTGTGGAAG
>NW_022920842.1:0-200 GCF_012274545.1 Fukomys damarensis
ATGGCTTTAAAGAGCTAATGGTGTATTCTCAGAAAGATGAGGCAGAGGTCTGGGGATTTAGCTCAGCGGTTCATTGGCCTGCCTCACAAGGGCAAGGACTTGAGTTCAATCCCAGTCCCCGAAAAAAAAAAAAAAGGTGAGGCAGAGATAGCTCTTATTCCATATTTGGCTCAGGTGTGCTGAGAGAGGGGAGGGCACTG
>NW_022920843.1:0-886 GCF_012274545.1 Fukomys damarensis
CAGGAATAAGGACAGGAATATATCCCCTTAAGAGTAACAGGTGCTTGCCTTCCCTTGAAGGTACCAAGCCATGAGTGAGGTAAAATGACGGGAGAAAAGAACATAAAGAGAAACCCCTCCTAAAAACAAAAATAATAAAAGAAGAAGTCTGAGTTATTCAGGAGCTGGAATAAAAAGGGCGATGAGGGACAATATGGTGGAGAAAGAGACTGATATGGAGAGAGGACAGAAAAAAGAAAGAAATTTTAGGGTGGAATGAGGAAAAAAGAGAAAAGAGAGAGAGAAAGAAAAATAATTTGAAGGTCAACCTTCAGGCTATCTCTGACCTCATATTATAACACATGCCCAGTCATATGCGGAACCCAATCCCCTGGTCTTAGCTAGCCAATGACTGTTCCTCACGACTGAGACTGAACACAATCTACAAGGCCTAACTTTAGTTGCCTTACCCTCAGGGTTGAACTCCACTCAGTTCTATTACAGGTTTCCCTGCCCTTTGTTTAAAGATGTTCAAAGTTGGGAACTCAGAAAACTATCCTTCATGGGAACCTATATACCTCTGCAGAGTTGGTGTAAGGACTGGCACGATCAGGAGCTTTGAGAACGGGGGGGGTGTCGTGTGGGTGTTTCAAGGGAGCCCGCGCGGCAACCTTCTTTCCTGGGTGTGTTGTCGCGCAAGCTAGGAGCTGGGGCGCACACTGGGAGCTCGCGCGCCCACCGCCGGGTGATCAGAGGCAGGCAGGCAGCTGAAGAAAACCCCTCCGGGGTCTTTGGGGCCTTCATGAGTCTGTTGTCACACAGGCCGGGAGCTCGGGCGCCCGCTGCCGGGTGCTGCTTCTGCATTTTAAACTGCAGTTTTCCCTGAGGAACAGCTTCTTTAGCAGCG
>NW_022920844.1:0-465 GCF_012274545.1 Fukomys damarensis
AGAAACAGACTGGCAGAATGGATTCAGAAGCAAAATCCAACAATATGTTGCATACAAGAAACATACCTAGTGCAAAAAGAAACCCAAAGACTTAAAGTGAAAGGATGGAAAACTTTTCTCCATGCAACAGGAGCTCAGAAAAAAGCAGGGGTAGCAATCTTATTCGCAGACAAAGTAAATTTCAAACCAAAACTGATTAAAAGAGACAAAGTAGGGCACTACATCCTTGTAAAGGGAACAATTCAAGAGGAAGACATGACAATCAAACATATGTGCACCAAATACTAATGCCACCAACTATGTAAAAGAAATATTAAGAAACATGAAAAACCAAATAAGCACTAATACAACTGTAGTGGGGGATCTAAATACCCCATTTTCAAATATAGACAGATCATCTAAGCCAAAAGTCAACAACAAAATACTAGAATTGAACCAAGCTTTTGAAAGCATGGACTTAATAGA
>NW_022920845.1:0-377 GCF_012274545.1 Fukomys damarensis
GCAGGCTGACTGCATTGCTAAACATTCCACAACCGGTCTGCTGGATGCAAGCAAGGCAAGGGACGGCTCACTGGGTCTCTAACCAGTCATCAAAGATATGCTGAATGCAGGACCATTCTAGTGAGGGCTCTCTGTGCTGCTACCAGGCCCACACCAGTCTGCAGGAGGCAGATGAGTGGGAATGCAGGCTCACTGCATGGCTATCCATAGCTCATTTGTCTGTTGGTAGCTGGCTGTGGTGAGGGCAGGCTCAATGCATGGCTATGCTGTCCTCATTTTCCACAGGTTACAGTCCTAAGTGAGGGTGGGCTGATTTAATAACCATTCCTTTTCAGATGGCTGGATACAGGCATGGGAGAGCATGAGCACACTGCAGG
>NW_022920846.1:0-1203 GCF_012274545.1 Fukomys damarensis
TTCTTCCCACTGGGTAAAATTCTCCCTCCCACCAGCTGGTTCTCTGCACCTAACAGTAAGAACTGCTGCTAATTATTAAAGGCCTGCTCTCTGACAGGTGTTTTGCATTTATTATTTATAAGTCTTCCCAACAACTTATGAAGAATCTGGGCTCAGAGACATCTTGACATTGCTAAGATCACATTGTAGTTGATGTGAGCTGTTTCTGTTGGTACAGCATCCTCTTCTGTGGTGACAAAATTCCTTTTCCCTATAGGAAACCACTCTTCCTGGCCAGTCTGTACCATCCATCCCATCACGGAGACAGATTTAAAGGTGAATGTGTGATCCTTATCCCATCTGGGTTAATAGAGTTCAGCTCTAAGCTTTTGGTTCAAAATATGCAGAAAGAAAATTTCCTTCCACTAAATTTGAAAGGGAAATAACATAAAAGGTGGAGAGGTTAAGGGTAGAGAAAAAGAAAGAGACAGCTCTTGGATACAGCTATAGCTGCACTTCCCAGTTCAGGGAGCCAACCAGTTCCTGCCCCCAATGCCTCCTCCAACACTTTTTTTTCAAATCGAGTTGATTTCTGTTACTTTCAAACCAAGCATTCCTGACTAATGTTCCTTGTGGATAGGCAGCTAATTCAAACCTGATTCACCTGACCCTAAAGTGCCTGCTCTCTGTCTCCTAGCGCACCACTTCCGTGGAACATGGAGAGTCTGGCAAGCCACCATCACGTCCCATCCCCTCACCTGGAAAGTCCACACACCTGAAAGCTGCCACCCACAACTCCAATGTCTGCCAGTTCACAGTGGTCCTTGGAAAAGCCTGCCTCAGGGTCACTGAGCAAAAGTCTGATGGTGCTAGATCATCATGAATAGGGAGTCTGAGTCATTTGAGAGTACACACAATTGTGCTTGCTGATTGTTGTAAGAAAGAATGGAAATGTTGAAAAGATCATTTAGACATCTCAAGAAAACCAAAATCAAGACAAAAGTTAGAGCAAGCTAACTGAGGCTCCCCATCACTGGCACAGAAGTCTCTAACAAGGGGAAAAAACTAATATGGTTCAACACTGATATCATGGCACAATTTAAAGCAAGAACACAAATCTAAATGTAGGATCTTAGACATTGTAAGAGCTTATAGTCATCTCACTCAACATCACCAGAGTTAGAATTCCTCCCAATATTCACAAGCTCTGAGCATCAGCCCTGT
>NW_022920847.1:0-1516 GCF_012274545.1 Fukomys damarensis
ATATTTTTTGAAATATTCTATAATAAAATTTTTTACAAATGCAATAAATGGAAAATCACCTAATGGGTACACTCATCAGCAGTTGTAGGTGAGGATTGTAGAAGACAATATCCAAAAGTGTATTTTGAATAATAAAGGACTAGAACAGGTATATTTCAACAGATATGTCTCTGGGGTACCCACATTAGAATTATTTTATACATATTAACTAAAAATACAGGTAAGGAATTTCAAAAAATTATGGTAGTGTAGCTCTCAAGAATCTGTATTTTCACTTAGCTCTTCAGGCCTCCCATGGTTGAAAACTATGCATCCACAAGTCCTTGTGCTTATCATTATTAAATTCTTTTGAGCAAAGGGAGAAATTGCTTCTGGTTGGATTGAGGACTTATTTTCTACACAGTGCAATAGTGTCCATCCTATAATTGACAGCTTCAGATTTGTGATACCCCCATCATGTTCTTTCTTAGTTAAACGTGGACACAGAATTTGTCTATTAAGTCCTGGTTCCTCTTTCCTATACATCAAAGCCATTGCCCTCAGTCTCACCATAATGTGATTCTTTGTAGATTTGAACACAGTCAACTCCACTTTGTTCAGATCTTGCCTAGGGAATCACTAGGTTTGTTTACTCAGCTCTCAATTGTTTGCTGAGTGTCTTCTATGTGATAGCACTCTTTCAAGTGATAGGAACAACACTAGAGTCTCTTCCCTTATGAAATATATACTTTAAAGAAGTAAAATTGACACATATTTCTATAGTAATTAAATCAAATTCAAGTTCCAGAATAATATAAGCTGTGGAAAGAGGGATTTAGAGTTTTACCTGTCAGGGAAGGTCTTTCTTAGGAGGAAATATTTAAGTGGAAACTTCAAATGAGTAGAAAAGGCACTGAAAGTATTTTTTAGAAGAGCTGGAGCAATAAGTGCAAAAGTCTGAAGCAGAATTGCACCTAGGATGAAATAATAACAAAGAAGCCACCCTGTCTGGATTGTAGAGGTCAAGGGTCAATGTGGCAGGAGGTAAAGCTGAGAGAGAGAGACCCAGTGGGTAGATCAAGTAAGGCCTTGGAGGAGTGATAAGGGGTTTCTCTTAATTTTAAAAACTGCTTTATAGAAGTATGATTGCACATAATACATACAACTTTATCAGTTTGGGTAAGTACATACTCCTGAAGTTACAACTTATTTATTATGATTTTTGTGAAAAGAATATTTAATATCAGCCAATTTTGAAATATGTAATACAGAATAAAGTATAGGTGATATGATTGGTTTTTAGGATTTATATCTCAAATAAGTGAAACTTCACACCCTTGATTAATACCTATAATCTTCCTACCTTAATACCTAGAAATGACCATTGTACTCTCAGCTTCTTTTGAGTTTGACTATTTTAGATACATTATATAAATGCTATCACACTGTATTTTCTATGAATTAGGTCTCTGTCACCATTGCCAAATACCTGAGTAGCAAAGGTTTATTTTGACTAATGGGTTTAGAGGTTTCAGTC
>NW_022920848.1:0-246 GCF_012274545.1 Fukomys damarensis
CCATGGTACTTTTGATACAACTTATGGAATAATTCATATGCAAAAACAAGACCTAAGCAAACTACAAACCAGGAAAATGAAGGGATTGAAGAAGCAACCTGCAGAGAGGACACCAGAAGACCAGGAGAAAAAGCCAAAGAGAATTAAAGAAAAATAATGGAAGTTCACCAACAGCTAGCGTTCTATTGTAATCTATTTACTATGGGAATCATCAAGCTTCAGTACAATTCAATTTCTTTTATTGCT
>NW_022920849.1:0-205 GCF_012274545.1 Fukomys damarensis
ATCTTTGAGGTATCTCCATACTGCTTTCCACAGTTGTTGCACCAGTCTACACTCCCACCAGAACTGGATCAGGGTTCCTCTTTCCCCACAGCTCTGCCATTTGTTATTGATTGATCTCATGATAGCAGCCATTCTTTCTGTGGTGAGGTGGAATCTCAGCGTTGTTTTCACTTGCATTTCTTGAATGACCAGTGATGTGGAACAT
>NW_022920850.1:0-324 GCF_012274545.1 Fukomys damarensis
ACTACCCATCGGAGCTGCACGGCAATTCTCAGATACATGGAATCCCACAGTATACCTCAGGCTTGTAGAAATCCCTGCCCTAATCTTCATTCACAAATGCAAATTATCAGGCATTTGAATTCCATTCATATCCCCTTCACCAAGCCTATCCCTAAATCTAACCATAAACACTTTTCCTCAGTATCAATACAGCGGTACTTGAAATCCCACACTATTCAAAAAGCTCAGGCTAAAGGTAATGCTGACACTAATTATGGAACTCAAACTCCAATACCCAGTAACTGAAATTCGAAGACTATCATTCATCCAAACCTAACTCTAACT
>NW_022920851.1:0-606 GCF_012274545.1 Fukomys damarensis
GTTTACTGAAGACCTATTGTGTGTCAGACTCTGCCACAGCAGTGAACAAGATAAATGTGCTCGTGGCACTAACAGATCCAACAGGAGCAGCAAAGATGCAAACACAGTCAGTGTAAGAATCAAATATAATAGTGAAGGCTATATCGGCACCTGCTATAGACAGCATGCACAACACATGTAGCTTCAAACAGCCCCTCAGGCTAGGAAGAACCAGAGAGGAAGCCAGTGGGATCATTGCGCAGATAGGGCTGTCAGAAGGATAAGGTCCCAATCATGCAGGTCCCTGAAGGCAATGCAAGGAGTTTGGATTGTATTCAGAATTCAGTGGAATTCCCTAAAGAGTTATATGGAAGAATTATTGCATTTTAAGAATAAGAAGACGACCGCAAAGCATTACTTTCTGGGTGGAAGACTGACAAAACTTCACCATGGACAGGTGCATCAACAGGTACCGTGAAGCATGTTGATCCAGGTCTAATATTTAATTGGACTGATTACTAGCCATGTGACCTTGAGCTAGGTATTAGCCCAACTGAACCCTAGGCTAACAGTTTTGGTGTAAAACAATGAGTATTTAAATGTTTGTTTTAACAACCAGAAAAAAAA
>NW_022920852.1:0-348 GCF_012274545.1 Fukomys damarensis
ATGAGGTCTCACCAAGTTGTTAAGTTGACCAGGCTGGGCTGGAACTTGCAATTCTCCTGCCTCAGCCTCCCAGAATGCTGGGAATACGGACATGTACCATTACACTCAGCTTTATGGACTTATTTACTTATTACGTCATTTATTTGTATCGCAATGGACTCATGTCCTTTTTTACTTTGGTTTATAACCCAATATCGTTGTTGTTATTGTTATTTTTATTTGCAGCACTGGGGATCGAACTCGGGACTTTGCCCTTGTGAGGCAGGCTAAAACCCCGGCCCCCAGCGTTATTTTTTTAAAGCTTAAATTATTGTCATTTGGCCACCGGGGCTCCTTGGTTGGCGCCCG
>NW_022920853.1:0-226 GCF_012274545.1 Fukomys damarensis
ACTCTCGTGAGCATAGCCTCTCTGAGAGGGTAAAGGTCCCCCTTCAGACAGCAGAGGTTCAGGCACTCACTTTGCTATAGGAGTGATCTGCACCCTCCCCCCACCCCAGGGTCAATCCTCTGGGGCCAAGGAAGGAGGGAAGGGGAAATCGAAAAACTCGGCGTTATACGTCTTAACATTCGCCGATCCTTCAGGGATTCCTTTTCTCTTTGGAATATTCACAGCG
>NW_022920854.1:0-220 GCF_012274545.1 Fukomys damarensis
CCTGTCCCTGTTGGAGTTAACAGGAATGGATGTTGGTCCTGGCCCTCTGATGATGGCTCTGTGGAACTGATGGGAGGCATTCGGCACACTGCCAGGGACAACTGCCGTGACCCGAGGGAGTGCAGGCGCCTTGAGTGCTCTCTACTCCTAGAGAAACGCCACACATCCAAGCTGAGAGCAGAGGGCCAGCCATGAGCTCCTGTGCCACTACTGAGGGAGT
>NW_022920855.1:0-259 GCF_012274545.1 Fukomys damarensis
TCCTTAATGAATATAGATGCAAAAATTCTTAATAAGATACTAGCAAACAGAATACAGAGGATCCTCAAGAAGATCATACATACTGACAAAGTCGGATTTATTGCAGGGATGCAAGGATGGTTCAACAAACGTAAGTCAGTAAATGTAATACACTATATGAACAGACAAAAACCATATGATGCTCTCAATAGATGCTGAAAAAGCATTTGACAAAATTCAACACCCATTCATGAGAAAAACCCTGCAAAAATTGGAATAG
>NW_022920856.1:0-303 GCF_012274545.1 Fukomys damarensis
CACATACATATAAAATCTTGGAGTCTTTTTTAGTTCCCATTTTTCCTGTCCTCCAGTCTTCTTCTACGAGATCACTTTCCCATCTCCAGTGTCTTCCCCCTTCCTGTTTTCTATCATCTCTTTTTTGTTTTACTTATTATTTAAAAAATATTAGAGAAACCATGGGATATTAAATCTTTTGTGTCTGATTTATTAAAATCTCCATCAATTTTCTTTAAAATGACTCATTATGGCTGACTCTACTCCACTGTGTATATTTATGACATTTACCATTCATCTGGTGGCAGGAATTTGAGCTGATTA
>NW_022920857.1:0-874 GCF_012274545.1 Fukomys damarensis
GTAACTGTACTGTATCCCTAAAATGTACCAATAAACTCAATTAAAGCTGAAAAAAAAGAAAACAGTACTATTATATGTATAAAAATACCATAGAGTACATGTTCAAAGGTAATTCTTTGCCAAGATAATAGGAATCTTCTGCCAAAAGTGTCTTTCACAGCCTTTACTCCCTTCTTTCACAAAATAAAGAGTGGGGGAAGAGGAAAGAGAGGGAGCTGTTTAGTTGTATAACAACAATCTTGAAGATCAAGAGTCTGAGTAAATAGATTGGATGTTGGCAGAGAGATGTCCACGTAAATCTCTTCTTATTACAAATGACAGTAGCAATGTGAAAAACTCATATGGAGACAACTTTACATTAAAAAGTCTCTGATGCTACCACCTGCCTCATAAACACAAGGTTCCGGGTTTGGAAAAAAAAAAAAAGGTCTCTTTATTGCCTTTCTTTTTTTCTGTGAGTGAAGTGAAGATAGTCTACTTTAAAAAAGTAAATTATTTGCCAAAACAAAGAACTGCCCACAGGTAGAAGAAGAAACCATGTAGGTATTTTGGTTCAAAACTGTTTTAAAATCTGTATTAAAACTGTATTGTCTATTGCCTTTGAGCCCTGTTTTAAAGAACTTTAAAATATTAACCAGCAGAGAAATGGGAAAAGACCAGGGATGCAAATACTCCATAATTCCCTCTGCTGGCCACGTTCCACTTGGAGAGCCACAGTCAGGCTGGTGAGCAGTCTGCATATGTTCTTCCTGTTCTGCTTCTCTGCAGCTTCAGGGAAATAAAGGCAGCACAGGAATAACTGGCTGGCTCCAAGGCTGGGAGGAGTGTCAGACAAACATCACAGAGGAGAAACGGTTCATGGTGGGCATAAGAT
>NW_022920858.1:0-204 GCF_012274545.1 Fukomys damarensis
TCCTGAGTTCAATTCCAAGAACAACAACTACAAAAAATCCTGCAGAGGGGAATTAGCCCTTCAGTTTACTGAATTACTATGATAATCGTGCAGTGAGAGCACAAATAATATAAGGAACAAAATATTTAATGTTGTTAACCGTGATAACAAAGAAAGACAATCAGAAATAAAAACTAATGTAGATTTCAGAAAATATCAATACAA
>NW_022920859.1:0-251 GCF_012274545.1 Fukomys damarensis
TCATGAGTCAGGCAGCTTCACACCAGCAGTGATTCAGGACCCACCAAGGGATGTGAAGATGGCCCACTGTCACAGGATGGAAACAAGTAAAGCAACAGCTGTCCCACTGCCTCAGTGGGCGTTTCCTGCTGCAAAGCCTCTGCCACGGCACTGTGTGTTTGTTAGCTGCTTCAGATTGGCTAAGTTTATATTCTCTTCTTTAGGCATTTACAGACAACAGTGAAGTTTTGCTTATGTGTGCCATAAAACAA
>NW_022920860.1:0-528 GCF_012274545.1 Fukomys damarensis
ATCTGAAATGAATAGACATTTCTCAGACAAAGAAGTAAAAGCAGCAAGTAAATATATAAAAAAAAATGTTCCACATCACTGGTCATTCGAGAAAGGTAGATGAAAACAACACTGAGATTCTATCTCACCCCACAAAGAATGGCTGCTATCAAGAAATCAACCAATAATAACTGTATTATTGCAGTTTACTCACACCAGAGAAACTATTCGGTATTTACACGTGTGACTTATTTATTTCTCTTAGGAGTATATCTTCAATATATATCCATTTTCCTATGAATGAATATTTTTTCATTCTTTATAGCTGAGTAGTATTCCATTTTATAGAAAAAACACATCTTCCTTATCCAGTTTCCAACTGATGGGCAAATGAGCTGTTTCCAAGTTTTAGCTATTACAATCTGTGACGCTATAAACATGGGTGCACATACATCACTGTGGTATGACTCTTTTAATTCTTTTGGGATGATACCCAGCAGAGGGATGGCTGGGTCAAATGGAACCTCTAGTCCCAGCTCTTTGAGGTAT
>NW_022920861.1:0-1017 GCF_012274545.1 Fukomys damarensis
AGAAGAATGCACTTTCCCCTGCAAGAGCTTACATAAAAACAAAATTGATTGAATATTTTCTATTTGTTATCTTCTTTGTACCTCAAGGGAGGTGAATTATTTGGAGAGTGGGAAGAAAACAGAATAATTTATTTAATGAGGAGCTCTGAGACTGTGTAAAATTTAGCAGTTTTCCTGGAGCCTCTCATCCACACTTCTCCAATCACAGCTTGCATAAAAACACAAAACGTCTTCCTGCGGACAAACTGTGGGGAAGACAAAGCTTCAGTGACAAAGCTTCAGAGAGAGGCAGCCTGGCATGGTGACAGCAAGAGGAACAAGAAGAAAAGATGAGAGAATACTAGTACTGGACTTGACTTCTAGAATAATGAAAACAGAAAGTTCGATTATTTCTTTAGTCTAAAAGTGACATCCTCATACCTAAAGGAACTTTAGTTTCTACCAAGACCAATCTCTCCCAGGTATTCTTGTTTTTCCTTCTTTCACACTTTGGAATCTAGAGTCTCTCTCTAATCTGGACTATCTCCAGCTTGTCTTCTGAATGTGGTAGGTTCCTGTTACATTTCTTGCCTTCCATTTTTTTTTCCACTAACTTCTCACTGAAGATCAATTCTACACTGCATTTATGTATTTCATTCTAAACATGATTGGATCATCCTGCTATATCCCTTAAATATTTTTGCTGGAATTTTTGACTTATAGATATCTCTTCTTAGTTGTCTACTGTTGTAGTTATAATTTCATCTTAACATCTGCAATATGCCTACCATGAATTTAATTAGTTCTGATTGTTAACACTCAACCCAATTTATTTTTCTTATAGTACCAGTTCATGTAAAGGTTGAACAAAATATTGAGTGAATGAATGAAGTTGGAGGAAATTGCTTTGGCTTTTGTTTCTCCAAGTACCAAGGTCAGAGGTTACCTTTTCAAGATGGCTGTCACATATTCACTGAGAGTTGCAGAGAATTTTTTAGCCAGAGACCATTCTGAAGTTTCCAAGTCATGCTTTATCTG
>NW_022920862.1:0-535 GCF_012274545.1 Fukomys damarensis
GACTATCATAACATATATACACCAAATATTAATACCCCCAACTACATACAATTGTATCATACAGTTGTAGTGGGGGATCTAAATACCCCACAATCACAAATAGACAGATGGTCTAGGCAAAACATCAACAATGCAAAACTAGAAATGAACCAAGCTTTTAACATATGGTCTTAATAGACCTCTGAATAGTGTTCCACCCCACAAAACCAGAATATACATTCTTTTCAACAGCACATGGGTCAATCTCCATGATAGACCACAGAACAGGTCTGAATAAATGAAAAGGAATCGATGCTGTCCCCTGTATGTTATCAGATGATAGTGCAATCAAGCTGGAGATCAACAGCATAAGAAACTGTAGGAACTTCACAAACACAAGGAAATTGAACAGCATTTTCCTGAACAATTAATGGATCACAGAGGAAATTAAAGAAAAAATTAGACAGTTTTTACAAATGATTGAAAATGTCAATACAACATATAGAAATCTATGGGACACAATGAAAGCAGTTCTACATGGAAAATTCAAAGCATT
>NW_022920863.1:0-271 GCF_012274545.1 Fukomys damarensis
AGGGAATGGAATTAATATGAGAAAATGGAAAAATGGAAACAAAGTCTTTGTAGATAGGGAGGGGTAGAGGGTGAAGGGAGGGCAGGGGAATAGGGGAAAAACAAGAACCAAGATGGATTATGTAAAGGTACAAATTTCCACTGATGAATGTCATTATATTGTATACCTTACCCTGTACGAATAAAATTGATTTTTTAAAAAGCCATTTAAAAAAACAATTCATTACTCTTATAAGAAAGATAAAGAAAAGGATAATTTAGGCCAGGCGTGG
>NW_022920864.1:0-216 GCF_012274545.1 Fukomys damarensis
TCAGTCCATCATCGGCTGGCTCTGAGGCTGGGATGGCAAATAAGCATCACAGAGGAAAAACAACACGGTGCACACAAGGCAGCAAAGATAACAAGGGGAACTTAACAGCATCTCACTGCCACTTTTATTTTATTCAGACTAGTTAGGGCAATAACTCACATGTCTAACCCTAGTGTCCTTGAACCTAGCATTGCATCATGAATCAGTTCCAGTGTC
>NW_022920865.1:0-209 GCF_012274545.1 Fukomys damarensis
TGTTTAAAGGTTTCTCAGCTATATAAATAGAGAATAATGAAAAAAAATACTGTTTAAAGTGTTTTAAAATGTAAAACTGTATCTATGTTTTGACTTAGCAATCTTTCCTTTGACTATCCTAAATCCATGCACATATATACAAGAATAGATGTCTATCTACCAGCCTACAAGTCAGTGGGATAATATCATGAAATGAAAAAAATAAATTG
>NW_022920866.1:0-851 GCF_012274545.1 Fukomys damarensis
GAGCTGTGCAGAGGAGCTGATTTCTGAGAATTTTCACTGCAGATCTTGTGGCATTTGCTTGAAAAGGATGTTAGTATTAATGTATTTGTCCTCACATTTAATTCAAAGCATCTTACACAGACACCATTAATCGTACTTTGCTAGCACTTCCAAATGACTTCTAATGCAATTTAAATCAATTCAATTTAACAGCCGTTTATTGTGCCAAGATATGCACTCTGTATGTTTTAGGTGATGCAAAGTGTTGTCCCTATGCTAAAGGGTATTGTCGTCAGTGGAAGAAAGCAGATGTGACATCACTCACACAGCACAATGGAGATTATTTTAAAATGATATAATGAAATTTCAACAGAGTTCTAGAGGACCATCAAAGAGATGGGTGGATAAATAAAATAAAACGAGAAGATTTTAAGAAACTGATTAAAGTTGAAGAAAAAAATGGATTTCAGCAGACATTGAAGGTGGAAGAGTGAGTTACAAGAATGATTCCAAGTCTGAGATATGAAGTGAAGTTTGAGAACTGGTGCTGTACATGATGTGTAGGAAATAAGTAACCTTGTGTAGGGGACACTGGTGGAAACATGACTGCCATGGAAGATACCTTCAAAGAGGTAAATGGGGACCAAAAAGGGACACTTTGACCACTGAACTAGAGTGTGAATCTTAATCCTAAGACAACACAGTTTCTGGTTTGCTTTTTGGTCTGGGGTTTTGTTTTGTTTTGTTTTTGTATTTTGAGACAGGGTCTCACTATGTAGTTGAGACTGACCTGGAACTCACTTTGTAGACCAGGCTGGTCTCAAACTCACAGCAATCCTCTTGCCTCAGCCTCCCGAGTGCTGGGATTACAG
>NW_022920867.1:0-232 GCF_012274545.1 Fukomys damarensis
GAGAGGAAAGGACAGGAGAGGAGACGAAACCTATAACCTTATATTTGAATTAGTTATGGTGGAAGAGGAGGTTGGCATGAAAAAGAAAAGGGAGTGTGGCAGGGTGAGGGTGAGAGAAAGAGAAAGTTAAGGGAAACAAAGGAAAGGAGGGCCAGGGACTTAGCTGGGTGGAACTGCATCTGCTTTGCATGGGCAAGGTCCTGGGTTTTATCCCCATGGTGTCGGGGGGAAC
>NW_022920868.1:0-201 GCF_012274545.1 Fukomys damarensis
AAACTTGGGACCTTGTGCTTGCCAGGCTGGTGGCAGAATCATTGAGCTAAATCACTGGCCTGACGTACCATTTTTAGTGTACTCTATTTCCTTGTTTTAAAAAATTGTGTTGTGGAAAGTTTTACCTACACAAAGTAGATCAAGTAGTATAATGAATCCTTATGTAGCCATATTCAGCTTCAACAGTTTTTAACCCTTTGC
>NW_022920869.1:0-202 GCF_012274545.1 Fukomys damarensis
AGCCTTCAGAACTCTGTGTACTTGGGGATAGTTTCGGTTTGACGTTAGAAGGCAAACGCACTTCGCAGAGGACTTCTGTGGTTTAAAGGGCAGTTTTCCAGGTGAAACAGCTTCTCTCGCCGGTTAGCCGTTTAAAGCCAAAGCAAACAGTTTCATGAATGTGAAGTACTCCACAGTGAAAGGTGCTACAACTCTGTGAGTT
>NW_022920870.1:0-463 GCF_012274545.1 Fukomys damarensis
TGCTTAGTTCAAAATTAACTGATATGGGAGACACCTACTCTCCCACAAAAGTGTGTAAGTGAAAAGAGCCATTATTAACTTTGTTAATCAAACAAGCTCCCTTCCCCTGGCTAGAGTAGGTAAGTGAATGAATCTTAAAGGTAACTTCCCTGACAAAGAACTGTATCCAGGTTGAAATTCAACTACCTTGTTATCATGGATATCTGTAAAAATGCAGTGTAACCAACTGAGTAAGATCAAAGCTGTAAAACCCTATAAAAGGAGGAATTGTAACCCAATGGGGGAGTTGATCAGGGCACCGCCTTTAGGTGTGATCCATCCCCATCGATGGAGTAAACTTTATTTTACTTCCAGTCTGCTTCCTCTCTGTGTGTCGCTTGCCATCTCCTTCCATAACAGTTTGTTTTGTTTTTGAGACTGGGTCTTACTGTGTAGTTGAGACTGACCTGGAACTCACTATGTA
>NW_022920871.1:0-714 GCF_012274545.1 Fukomys damarensis
ACCTATGCCAAAGTACACAGAGTACTGGAGGCTTGTGTGCACTCATAGCTGCTAGGCACTCTCTTAGGACTAAAGGTCTTCTCTGCTAAAAGTGCCTCACCACAGTGTTTCTATCTCTGCCAGGCAGAGACGTAGAAAGAAAAAGGAATATGTGCTCCACATAAGAGGTGGACTTCACTGGCAAACTCACAGAGTTGCAGCACCTTTCTCTGTGGAGTACTTCACATTCATGTAACCGACAGCTTTCGCTTTAAAAGGCTATGCAGGGAGAGAAGCTGTTTCAGGGAAAACTGCACTTTAAACAGCAGAAGCCCTCCGCAAAGTGCATTTGTGTTCTAACTTCAAACTGAAGCTATCCCCAAGTATACAGATTTCTGGCGGCTTGTGCACATTCAGAGCTGCTAGGCACTCGCTTAGGCCTGAAGGCCTTCTCTGCTAAAAGGGCCTCACAACAGTGTTTCAATCTCTGCCATGCAGAGACCTACAAACAAAAAGGACCACAGTTGTACTCCCCATAAGAAGTGGACTTCACTGGTAAACTCACAGAGTTGCAGCACCTTTCTCTGTGGTGTACTTCACATTCATCAAACTGACCGCTTTTGCTTTAAACAGCTAAGCGGCAAGAGAAGGTGTTTCCTGGGGAAAACAGCCCTTAAAACGGCAGAAGCCCTCGGCAAAGTGCGTTTGTGTTCTAACGTCAAACTGAACCTATCC
>NW_022920872.1:0-1721 GCF_012274545.1 Fukomys damarensis
AATACGTATTTTTTTAAATTTAAAAATACGTATTTGTTGAATGAGTGCATTTGTCTAGTTTTATAATGCCTTTCAATTAAAAGACGTTGCATAAAACATTCCCTCATTGAAGTCACAATAATCTATACTCCCAATTTGAAAAATAAGGATCCTAGAAGCTGAGGGGTTATCGGACTGACTCTGCCAGGACAACACAGTAAGCAATGGAGCAGAATCAGAAGCGTCCCCTAGTCTTCCGCCGGGACTCCGTCTCACAGCACTTTTCACACTGCCATTCTCTTGACCAAATCACAGCGCTGAGTGATTCAAAGTGAAAAGCAGTGGCAGAGAATAGGATCGGACACAGGCCAAACCACTGTGCTCTGCTGCATATGTTCAGAGACACGCTGGCCATGCCAAGTGTTTAATGTTTACTGGATTCATTGACTAAACTATAGCCATGTCGATGTTGGGAAAGAGTTCAACAATCCCAAATTCAATACTGCCAAATGGCTGCCCACTGCCCAAACAAAATAAAAACAAGGCCGCTGCTCTGGACTTTCCTTTCACAAATTAACACAGAAACACCACGTAGCCGACACTATGGTAAAAAACTGTCGCAGTCTACGTCCTCCAATGAAAACTAAAATTAGTGGACACAAGGAGAAGAGGAGAGTCTCCAAGTTCTCCCCCAAGACATTCACCAAAGTTTACTCGTTTTTAAAATGACAAACTTTACGTAAGGAAATCTGGCGGCCACTACCTTAACCAGTGATCAAAGGTGACATCAGTAATAAAACATGTCAACAGCATGTTGTATCCCCTCACACAAAGCTCTGAGAAGGGTACGAACTTAGCCACTTTCCACCTTGCTGAGACACAACACACAATGCCCACAATTTAAAGAGGTTTTTAGAGGTCTCTGTCCATAGTTGGCTGGCTCCAAGGCAGGAAGGCACCATGGAAGGGCATGGCGGAGAAGGGCTGCTCAGGCCATGGCAGCCCGGAAGCAAAGAGAAAAGGGTGGAGCTGGGAGGCAGATACACCAATCAGGTACCACCCCTCCGCTCTGTGGATGAATCCCCTGATGAGTAGCGCACCCATGACCCAATCATCTCCCGAAAGCCCCACCTCTGAACACAGTAGCCTTCTGGGGCATTTGGATCCAGTACTCTTGCCAATATATGTGACCACAATGAACTCATAAGAAAACATCTGAGAGACGCTCTGCAAAATAATTGAGCAGTTTTTAAAGCAGCAACGTCACCAAAGACAAAACAATTGAGCATCAAAGTTGGGAAAACTAAAGAAAAAAGAAAAACAACTAATGCAACAAAAGATTTTGCACTGGACGGGGAGAGAGAAGGGTACTGGATGAAAACTGGTGAAAGCCCTAACAAGATCTGCAGCACAGCTTATGGTAATGAACAACGTTAATTTTCAATACCTCTGATAATCATACCAGTGTTACCTAAGACGTGAACAGCAGGGGAAGCTTGGTAAAGAATATGCAGGGACCCTCCGTACAATTTGTTTGCATTTCTATAAGTCTAAAATTATTTCAAAATTTAAGATGTTTTTGAGACAAGGTCTCACTATATATTCCAGGATGGCCTGGAACTCACTACGTAGCCCAGGGTCCCGGTTATTGGGATTACAATAGATGCACACCAACCCACCCAGCTTCAAACTAAAATATTTTTTAAGGCACTTTAAAAATTACATTTTTAAATAATGGCATA
>NW_022920873.1:0-235 GCF_012274545.1 Fukomys damarensis
GTAGAAAGGTCTCTCCCTTTCTGTTGCCTGGATGTGGATGTCTTGGTTAAAACTCCTGTAGCAACCTGGGAAGGACTGAACACTGAGGAAACCACTTGCTGAAGGTAATAGAGCAGCTAAAAGCCTGGCATTCTCATGTCCATCAGCCATCATGCCAGCCTGAATTGCCCATTTCTGAACATTTTTATATGCAAAAGAAATGAACTTCTTTTTCGTGTGTGTCACTTTTATTTTG
>NW_022920874.1:0-225 GCF_012274545.1 Fukomys damarensis
GAGTTCTGCAATGGCTGGCCAAGGGCGCACTTCCTGTGAGCCACAGAGACAAGGGGAGTTGACGGCCAGGGGCTCAGGTCAGATGCAGAGGCCCTGATACCTGGAAGCTCTGTCTCAAGGGTTGAGACACCCAGCAAGACTACACCCCATGATGCACACGGCCCATGGCCCTTGCTGCATGGCTGGCTCTGTAGGACTCTGCTCCCTCCTGCCTCTGTCCCACAT
>NW_022920875.1:0-214 GCF_012274545.1 Fukomys damarensis
AAAATTCAAAACAGAAATAATTTCCCAGATAACCATAGAGAGAGTGAGCAAAATGGAAGTCGTTATTTGAGACTCTAGAGCAGAAACTGACAGAAAAATAGATGAGCTGAAAAAAAAAAAAAAAATAGATGAGCTGAGGACCATGATAGAAGCATGAAGGCCCAGCATAAGAAAGAAATGGAAAAAATAAACGCCCAACATAGGAAAGAAATGG
>NW_022920876.1:0-400 GCF_012274545.1 Fukomys damarensis
ACTATTATCTGAACATGTGGATTTGAGTGGTTGTTTTTCATCTGCTTCACTATTTTGTTGGTAAGATAATTTCTTCCTTTACACTCTCTGGTTTAACCATATGATTTTTCATTCTCATCATTTACATTGATGTAGAGCTGTTGCTATTGTTTTCACTAACAAAGGTAGGTTTGTTGGAAAGATAGGTTAAAGAATGGGAAACTAAAATCACTCGCTGTGATTTCTCAGATGAAAAACCATATCCAAACTGTACTTGTTCATTTGATCTTTAAGCATTGCATGATTCCCAAATTAGAGTAAAAATTATACGTAGATTTACTAGGGAACATCCAATTATTTAACCTTACATTCCTGTAGTCTAGATGAAGCACTTAGATGTTCAAAGAAAAGAATAAAAAAA
>NW_022920877.1:0-1215 GCF_012274545.1 Fukomys damarensis
GATGAATCGGTACAGTACTTTGGAGGGCATCTGTCAAAATTACAAACACAGGCACTACTCGATCAACAAGTCCATTGCTAGAAGTTGCTTCAACAGAGATCCAAAATGGTGTGGCCACCAGTTTGCACACTGGTGTGTTGTCGAAGGGTTGAGACAACCTTCCCGCCACCAGTTAGATGACCGACCTTGTGAAGTAGAGGATGGCACAGCCGTGCCATGAAACACTTGGTGCCACAAAAGAAAATGAGGTGCTCTGCATGGAGGTGGAGCAGCCTCCAAAACAGATGGAAGAAGGCGACTACAGAACTACAAGTAAGCTGTTGTTTATTTTCAAACAGCAATGGTGGGTCCAGTAGTAGGTAGCTGAGACAGAGAAGAGACAGGTAGAAAGGAAAAGAAGAAGAAAGACACATATAAGAGACTTGTGCCATTGGTTGCCTCTGGGAAGGAGAGCTGGTGGCTGGAGGAAGGGTAAGAGAGACGCTTCCATGTGGTGCCTTTGTACCTTTGAGTTTTGAAACCATGTGAATGTTTTAACTATTCAATAAACAAGTCAGGGCTGGGGATATAGCTCAGTAGTAAAGCACCTTCCAAGCCTTTGTGGGGTCCTGAGTTCAGTTCTTAGTGCAGGAAGAAAGAAAGGGGGAGGGGAGGGAGAGAGGGTTACATTTATTTCAAAGACTTTGGATTCTACAGGGAAGAGACATTGGAAGGGAGGAGACACACCAGGATTATCGAACTGGAGGTGTATTAGTGATTCCCTGACTTTACAAAAGAAGAAACAGGCTACACAGATGAAATGACTTGCCGAAGGCCACCTGAGCAGGTAATGGCAGTCAGGACTGGCTGTCGCCTAAGTTGTAGGTCTGTTCCCTCCCCTGTCACACCCAACACAGGAACACTGAGTGCGCATTCCTTACCACACTCTGCAAAGCACTGAGGAGACAGTGGTGAAATCCAGGCAACTTGCTGCCTTCCCAGATATGACATTCTAGGCAACAAACAACCCAAGGTACACAACAGTATCTGATAGTAATACACACAGGGAATTGAAGACAAGGCAGGCGTGGGGGGTGTGGGGGGGTGTGCGCGTATGCGTGCGCACAGGCTGGTGGGGTGGTGACCAACAAAGCCCTCTGAACAGAAAGCATTTGAAGGAGGGAAAGATAAAGGCTGTGAACACCTAAAGGAAGAGCAGGACAAAAAAAAAAAAAA
>NW_022920878.1:0-264 GCF_012274545.1 Fukomys damarensis
CTGAATTTGGAATAATAAGACTCATCCATCTCATCAGAAAAACAACTGAAGAAGAGACCACAGACAGTTTTTTCTTCTGTTATGGAAAGAACAGCAAGTGGGCCCTTCTGAGAGCTACTTCACAGCAGCAGAGCCATACTCTGCGGCTGTTCTCCACGACTAAATGGCAAAGTCAGTAAAATCAGCAGACAGAATATTCTACGGTGGTCAGAACATTAGGAATTTCACAGGAAAATATTCCAAAAGTTTCCTTTTGGGACTATA
>NW_022920879.1:0-1737 GCF_012274545.1 Fukomys damarensis
TAAGAAATTTACTAATTTTGCAAGTTTTCTGACTCTGGTCATAGAAAAACAATTTTCAGAATATATCAATGAGAAGCATGAAAAAGGTTTTATTGGGCAGTAATAAAAAGGTATACACACAAAGAAATAAAATTTGAACCCTCGAGAGAGGAGTGCAGCATTTCAAGAGGCTGGTGCATTATTTCCTGGAACCTGGAAAATTTATTCTTCTTATGAGGGGAGTGGAAATCCCAGGAAAAGCTGGCCCACCTCCCAAGATGTACTAACCCATGTTACAGGTATAAGCCCCATTTTTGGTGGTGGTGTTTTGTGGTTTAGATGGATGATTTAAGCATTCTTTGGATTCTCTACACCTGTTTAATCTCAATTCAAATCAGGTTCCTACTTTTGATTTTCTCAAATAAGCTGATTGTGGACTTCCAGTATTCCCGAAGAATTCTGAGTGTGATGGATTTAAATTGAACCAAGGGAATGCTAATATCAATAACCTTGGGTGACTTTGAGTCCTGGAAGTTGCAATCTTCTTAAAAGTACAATTTTTAGTTATGACATTATTGTCTCCTTTTTATTTATCTTTTTATCTATCCTACCTGACCCCTCCCAATACTTCAATCCCTTATCCTTATGGTGGTGCAGAAAGCCTGATCATCCATCTTATTCTATTTTTGGTTGAAGAAAGGTACTGAGCCTGTCTAGCCAAGGAGAGAAAGTCATCCTGACTGATCTAAGGGGGACATACAAATATTGGGTCCAATTTTTGGATAGAAACATCCTTTTTGATAGTCTAAAAAGAGATCAAGGACAAGCCCATAATAAACAAGAAGGAGCTTCATACTAAAAGAAGTATATTGATGAGTAGTCAGTTTCAAAATTGTAAAAGTCAGTACTATTTGGCATAAGCATTTGATCTTTAATATTAACCTCTACTAATTTTGATGTGCTTACCACCTATAACAGGTGAAGTTTAAGAACACACAGCCTCCTCTCTGGTTTGTCTAGAATATTAATGTGCTTGAATCTTAATTATAATAATGGTTAATGATTATACTAAATAAATATATCAATTTTTTGACAAGTGGGTCATTAAAATTTTTGCAATAGGGCTCTATTTTGTAAACATGAAGACCTTTTGTATAACTGACTCCACATAATATACACATATAAAGTCTGAAGTAGATAACAGAAAAGTAATAATGATCTTGTCATTCTTATATAGGCACAATTATATAAGAAGTTAAATCTTTACCTGAGAGGCACTTGAAAGTACACCCAAATAACACAATGGCAATATGCTAAGAGAGGCTTAAGAACACATTTTTGCAACAACTAGGGTGACTTACTATAAAATTTTGCCACACTTGAGCCTACAAAGGGTGGGGTCTTGCTGATTCCAGTCATGTCTTGAAGGCATGTTTATTATTTTCCTGGTTTAAAGCATTTGATTTCTTTTTTTCCCTTTAAAAACACTTTTAAATTTTTATTTAAGTTTTGATTTTACTAGTGCACACTTGCAGTTCATAATACAATACTTATGTTTATCTTGAGGAGTCGGCACATCTACATAACAGGTTGATTCTTTTTATATCCCATTCCTCTCCTTTTCCAGGTTCTCCCATTCCCCCATTTCTTCAACACTTTCCTGTTTGATTTTTCTCTTTAATTTATTATGTTTTAAATTTCTTTTTTTCAGCTTTAATTGAGTTTATTGGTACATTTTAGGGATACAGTACAGTTACA
>NW_022920880.1:0-656 GCF_012274545.1 Fukomys damarensis
CACAAAGAGGCACAAAATGTGGGCTGTTTTTTTTTTTTTTTGGTACCAGGGATCTAACTATGGACCTTGCACTTGTGAGGCAGGCAGCCGAACCACTGAGCTAAATCCCCCAGCCCTTAGGGCTCAATGTTTCTTTTTCTCTTTCTTTCTTTTCAGGTACTGGGGATCAAATTCAGGACCTTGTGTTTGCAAGGAAGGCACAGTACCACTGAGCTACATCACAGGCCCTGGCTCAGTCTTAATGTTGAATTTTCTTACTTGAGGGCCAGGAATGTAGTTCAGTAGCACCATGCCTGCTTGGCAAGTACAAGGTTCGATCCCTAGTACAGCAAAAATGAATAAAAAATAAATAATAAATAAAAAATGCATGGTTTGGTTACAAAGTAAATGTCAGCTTTCTCCTTTGCTAAAATATTTATGTTCCTTTGTAATTACATATAATCTGCAGTGAGTCTTCTGCAAAAGAGATGTGAGGTATTTTCATATACATTACCTTAAAAACAACTTTGTGAGGTAGATATCTTTCCTGATATCCGACAGACAAGGAAATAAAGGTTCTAGGAAGTGAATGGATTTGTCCAAGATAAACAATAAAGTCTGACTTATCTAGGTCCTAAGACTTTAAACTGTGAGCCCCTTCCCTTTTTTTGGGGGGG
>NW_022920881.1:0-243 GCF_012274545.1 Fukomys damarensis
CTGGCCTTTTGTTATTTCAGATCTTTCATATTGGGACAAGTAATTTAGTGAGTAGAAATCTGGCACAGGGTGTTGAGGGATATTCAGGATACTCATGGGTCTCAGGAATGTGAAATAAAAGAAGAAGCGAAGCGAAGGTAATGCAATCTGAGTTGAGTTTCACAGGGCAGTTTCCTTAAGCATCTTAATGAAATTAGTTGACAATTTGATTCAGTATAAAATTCATTTTATCTCAGATATCTT
>NW_022920882.1:0-227 GCF_012274545.1 Fukomys damarensis
AGTGAAGATACTGCCTACGAGCTGTGTGGACAGGAGGCTCCACAACAGCAGCGCAACAAGCACACAGTACGTGTGCAGGGCACGAGAGAGCCCATGATGCTGGCGCTGATGGGGGACGTGGATACTGGGGGTTTATTTCCAAGACCTAGGTAGCGGGGAGTAATGGGCAGAGGGTCCTATGTTTGGTTGGTGGCCAATCATTTTTGCTGAAGACCTTGGTGATCCTC
>NW_022920883.1:0-236 GCF_012274545.1 Fukomys damarensis
AGATGAGGCAGTTGGAGTAGAGTTCAAAGTAGTGTCCAGGGGCCTGCACGACCCTTTGCTACTCCACAATCCTTTCATGCAGCAGAACGTCCTGAAGCTTGTGCTGATAGAGCTCTGAGTAGACGGTGAAAAAATGGGATTTGTTGACCCAGAGCAGCCAATCAGGACAAGAGAATTTCTGTTTGCATGGCGTGTTTAGTGGTGAGGAGCGCTATAAACAGAACCAGCTGCTGCAT
>NW_022920884.1:0-330 GCF_012274545.1 Fukomys damarensis
TTTGACTCTAAACCTAGTACTTCTCTTCACTAAACAATAGAGTTGTTTATATCTATTAAGAGTACATTAGGTAGGGCTAAGAATTTAGCTCAGTGGTTCCGCTGCCTGCCTCACAAGTTTGCAAGGTCCTGAGTTTGATCCCCAGTACCAAAAAAATTTAAAAAAGAGTTCATTAGGTAGGTAACACTGTATTTAATCAAACATTTGAGACTCAAGACTTTTAAGTAGTTAAAAGTTGGCTTTTGGGCCAGGGATTTATCTCAGTGGCCGTGCAGCTGCCTTGCAAATGCAGGATTCTGAGTTCTATCCCCAGTACAGAGAAAAAAAAAA
>NW_022920885.1:0-230 GCF_012274545.1 Fukomys damarensis
ATTTGTGAAATTTTTCCTGAGAATTGATGAACTGTAAGCAAATTTTAAAAAAAGTAATTAAAACTCAGTATATTCTTTCCAACTATATCAGTAGATGTGAACGTATAGAAGCACAGAGTGCTGCTTCTGAGAACTGCAAATTATTCTGCTGGTAGCATTAGAAATAGGGGGTGCAGAATGTGGTAAGTGATGCCCTACAGACTTGGAAAAAAGTTGCACCATGGATATTT
>NW_022920886.1:0-350 GCF_012274545.1 Fukomys damarensis
GTGGTGGGGTGATCAGCGGGTCAACGTGGAGGCTGTTTGGTTTTTACTTAGGACAGGCTAGCAACTTAGTCTACCACAGTCCTGCATTGTGCACTTAATCTCCACCTTGGTAAGGCCACAGGCAAATCTAGCAAAAATGAGTAATGTTTTATCTTTAAAATGGGAGAAAGACTCATTGATGAGCTGGCAAAAGTCTGTAAGGCTGCCAATGAAAAGAAAGATACATTTAAAGGCAAATACCAAGAGGTCTACTTACATTACATGTTTCCTGAAGCAGATAATTCTAATTTTCCAAGCGTACTTTGTATAACATGTAGTGAGTGAATAGCTATCCAATGAAACCTTTAAAA
>NW_022920887.1:0-584 GCF_012274545.1 Fukomys damarensis
CTTCGTTTTGGATCCCAGGACCTGGGAAGAGTTTATAGAATCCCAGAATCTGGTAACAGGACCGTCTGTCTAATCCAGATGATTCCAGTGTTTGGGAAACAGTTAAGACACTTGAATCCTATAAAATAGTTCAAGGAAATACTGTGTTGAGTTACCACAATAATACTGTGGGGAAGGAAAAATAGCTTTTCCCTCCACCCATCTGTAGGAGCTGAGGCTCCTATAACAAAGGACAGCTTAACCAGAAAAAAAGCACACAAAGTTGTACAATGTGAGTTCTGCATGACAGGAGAGCCAATGCTCAAGGAAAGGAGGAACCAAACAAGTGGTTAAACTGTAAGGTTTTATGTTAGGCTTAATGAGCAGAAAGTTCTAGAAAAATGTGAGAGACAAAGAGTACGCACTAAGTGCAATGAAATGGAGATACTTAGAAAAAGCTTGGTCATTTGGAATTCTCCCTGCACCCTCCATCTTCAGAGACAGGAATGGTTCTTTACCGAAGGGTGGGATCTAACATGAGAGTCTCATGACCTGCTTCAGAC
Source organism: Fukomys damarensis (assembly GCF_012274545.1). NCBI lineage: Eukaryota > Metazoa > Chordata > Mammalia > Rodentia > Bathyergidae > Fukomys > Fukomys damarensis. Next base: position 543 of record NW_022920887.1, read on the forward strand.
AAGATGGAAGCTCAGAAAATCCTTCCTGCCAGTTCTCAAATC
>NW_022920888.1:0-1233 GCF_012274545.1 Fukomys damarensis
AGCTTTTGTGGTACAAGTGCCTCACAACAGTGTTTCAATCTCTGCCAGGCAGAGACCTAAAAACAAAACAGCAATAGGTTTTGCTCATTATGAAATGTTTATTCACTGGTAAACTCACAGAGCTGCAGGACATTTCTGTGGAGTACTTCACATTCAGGAAACTCACAGCTTTCGTTTCAAAGCGCTATGAAGTGAAAGAAGCTTTTTCCAAGGGAAATCTGCACTTTAAATGGCAGAAGCACTCTGCAGAGTGCGGTAGATTTCTAACGTAAAATTGAACCTATCTCTAAGTTTACAGAGTTCTGGAGGTTTCTGTGCACTCAGAGCAGCTAGGCACTCTCTTAGGACTTAAGGGCTTTTCTGGTACAAGCGCCTCACAACAGTGTTTCAATCTCTGCCAGGCAGAGACCTACAAACAAAAAGAAATACAGTTGTACTCCATATAAGATGTGGACTTCACTAGTAAAGTCAGAGTTGCAGCACCCTTCTCTGTGGAGTACTTCACATTCAGAAAATTATCGGTTTTTGTTTCTAAGGGCAACGTGGCGAAAGAAGCAGTTTCACGCGGAAAACTGCAGTTTAAACGGCAGAAACACTCTACAGAGTGCATTTATGCACTAACCTCACACTGAACCTATCACCAATATACAGAGTTCTGCAGGCTTGTCTTCACTCAGAGGTTCTAGGCACCCTCTTATGACTTAAGGTCATTTCTGGTGGAAGCCCCTCACAACAGTGTTTCAATCTCTGCCAGGCAGAGACCTACAAAGAAAAAGGAATACATTTGTACTTCGTATAAGATGTGGACTTCACTGGTAAAGTCACAGAGTTGCAGCACCTTTCTCTGTGGAGTACTTCAAATTCAGGAAACTAACCGCTTTGGTTTCAAAGGCCTAAGCAGTGAAAGAAGCTGTTTCCCAGAGAAAACTGCAGTTTAAACTGCAGAAGCACTCTGCAGAATGTGTTTGTGTTCTAACCTCAAAGTGTACCTGTTTCCAACTCTACCTAGTTCTTGAGGCTTGTGCGCACTCAGACCTGCTTCACACTCCCTTAGGCCATAAAACGTTTTCTTCTAGAAGCCCCTCACAGCAGGGTTTCAAACTCTGCCAGGCAGGGACTTACAGACAAAAAGGAATACACTTGTACTCCATATAAGTTGTGGACTTCACTGTAAAGTCACAGATTTGCAGCACCTTTCTCTGTGGAGCACTTCACCTTCAGAAAACTAACCGC
>NW_022920889.1:0-211 GCF_012274545.1 Fukomys damarensis
TCTTTTTACTTGATAGAATTAGGAGGCTAGCAAAAATATAATAGGGCCATTTCCAGTTTGCATTATCTCAATTTTAAGTATTTTCTAGAGTGGAGTACTATTTGTCATGGAGAAGGATAAATTTGAGGCATTTGTAGGGAACTGGATGCTCTTGGGACCAAATGTTGACTGAAAAGAGCAGAAAAACAAGCTTAAATATTGCCTACTTTCT
>NW_022920890.1:0-293 GCF_012274545.1 Fukomys damarensis
TGCCATGTCCCAGCCCTTTGGCAGTGAAGTTGCATAACATCTGCAATGCCCATTTGGGTGGCCACTCCCTTGCCTCACTGTCTCCACCCCAAATTCCATAAGGCAGCAACCTTGCCCCGTCCCTTCAGATTCTTTGTTTTTTGCCTGCTGTATGCTGGGTCTATATCAGATTCAGCCCTCTCTGCTGGAGCAAAATAAACTGTCACTGCCCACACAAAGCCAGCTGAGTGTTCTGTCTCCTCTCAGCCTCTCTCTACCAGTAGATGCTCAAGGAAAAGTGGCTCCTATTCTTC
>NW_022920891.1:0-254 GCF_012274545.1 Fukomys damarensis
AAACAATGCATACATCTACACAAACAGCACTCACACACCACACACATATGTAAACACATACACCCAAGTGCGGTGCACAACACCATCCACACACATACACATAAACACACATTCACGTAAATACAGCACATACACAAGCGCACGCACAAGTGGACTTACTTACCAACTGGCAGGCCAGCTGGCAAGATGAACAGCCACATTTCTTGTCTCGCTGAGCCACACAGACCTGCCAGTTCCCTGTCTCTTTGTTTGGG
>NW_022920892.1:0-221 GCF_012274545.1 Fukomys damarensis
TAATCAACTTTGTTTTAGCTCTCTGCATTTCTTTGGTTGTTCCATACAAATTTTAGGACTACACTTTCTATTTCTCTTTTTTTGCTATTTCTTGAAAAAATATCACTAGGTTTTAAAAATAATTTTATTAAATATTTAAATTGCCTGGAGTAAGACGGTCATTTTAAGAATGAAAGATATAATTTCATTTATGTTTGTGCTCCCAAGTTCTTTTTTTTTTT
>NW_022920893.1:0-1307 GCF_012274545.1 Fukomys damarensis
AAAAAATTTAATTACAAATATATAAAAAATAAATTACTTGACCAAGGTTAAAAAAAAGACTCATTGCCATTAATTACTATCCAAATACTCTCCCTTGCTTTGTGCCCTCTTATCCTATCATGCTCACCACTTTCTGAAGCCGCTATGGAAATCCCTTTTGTAAATGTCTTTACGTGTGGTGTTATGGCTATCTCCGTGTCCTGAATCTGGACAAAATGTTTATCTTTCTTGCTCATTCTGACTTTGAGAAGAGGCCGGAAGTTAGTTGCACAGTAACCAATCTAAGGCATGAAGAGTATGAGGACCCATAGTGGTACCGTTACAAGCCTGCCTTTCTGTTCGATGGCACTCAGCAGGAATATTCACTTTATTTTTTTATCTCAACACTTAAAAACACTCATAAAAAGACTTCCAGAATTGTTTCTAGAAGTGGGATCAGTGTGTTTGAAACAAGGAATATTTTGAGGGTGCTTAATTGCAGTGAGTTTTTAGTGAAGTTAAATATTCCCTGTATTTTCAGATCAGTATACATTTTGGATGTACTTCTCTGCTTCTGCTTCAAATCCCCGTGCCAGCTAGGTCCACCGTGGAGCTCAGGCCCGGCAGGCTGTGGAAGCAGCACCAGTTACTGCTGGCTTCCGAGTTGTTTTGCTCTGAATCAAGTGCATGGTGATAAATTTTAATCATTTGCATGAGTATTAGTAGTTGTAACCATTGCAATTATCACTGTATAGTATATGAGTTTTAGAGGAATAACAAAAGCAAAAGCCAAAACTCAATTGGAAATTCTGCCTATCATTGCTACTATATCAAAAAATAGTCCCTGTTTGATAAATGTATCCATATCACTCAACGGAACAACGAGAACAAAACTCTATGTTTTTACTACCAATGTAGAAAGTTCCTCTACTCCTTCAGCACTTTTCTTCCTATTTCACATTATTATTCAGTTGAATTTGAACGAAAATTGTTCCTAATTTTAAATTCAGTCAAGGATATGGTACCTGGGAAATTATGGATTTATTACATTTTTTAAATTTGCTACTCTCTTTTAACATCTCAGAGAGTATCTAAGGGCAAATTTGGGAGAATATATTCAATCTGCAATCTTGACTAAGAGCTTAAATTTATCTTGATAAGGAAAAATCTCACATTAAAAGATATCAACATTTGTAGCCTAAATATGGCATATTACAGTTTACTCTCTTAACAATGCATATTCAGCTGGGGTTTTAGCTCAGAGGTTCTGCGGCCTGCCTTGCAAGTGCAAGGATCCATGTTCGATCCCAGGCACACACACACACACA
>NW_022920894.1:0-206 GCF_012274545.1 Fukomys damarensis
GTTGTATGCCACATAAGAGGTGGACTTCCCTGGTAAACTCACAGAGTTGCAGCACGTTTCTCCTTGGCGTGCTTCACATTCATGAAACTGACCGCTTTCGTTTTAAAGGGCTAAGCAGCAAGAGAAGCTGTTTCCTGGGGAAAACTGCGCTTTAAACCGCAGAGGCCCTCTGCAAAGTGCGTTTGGATTCTAACGTCAAACAGAAC
>NW_022920895.1:0-259 GCF_012274545.1 Fukomys damarensis
TCTCCACATCCTTCACTCCTGGGAACTTAGTCCTATAGAAAGCTGATCAGGACATATGGACTTAGTTATCTGCTTCTCCTAGTTCTTTCTTTCTTTCTTTCTCTCCAAACCAGTGCCAGAGCAAGAGTATTTTCTGCCTTTACTGATTTCCCCTTTGTCAATCATCAAGAACCTTTAAGAGATTTCAATGATAATAAGCATATGCCTGCTGCAGCAAATGTGCCACAGATTCACTACCCCTGCCCTATTTCATATACTC
>NW_022920896.1:0-242 GCF_012274545.1 Fukomys damarensis
AGATAATATTAAAGAATACTTCCAGATTTACAGATTTTAGCTACATAAAATTTATTGATACGTTTATTTTGAGAAGCCCTAAATATTGAAACTCTCAGGTATGCCGTACAGCAGACCATCTACTGGGTCTGAAGAACTCTTTTAAGGATGATAATATCTTTGTTAAAATTTCAGAAACATTACTAAAATTTGGCAGAAGATATTTCCTACAAACCTACCACCAGGAACTATGTGTAGAAGGA
>NW_022920897.1:0-350 GCF_012274545.1 Fukomys damarensis
TCCTGTAGTCTTGGACAAACCACACAGGATGTTCCTCTGGCTGATCACCTAGGTGTGCATATTCTCATCCTGCGATGTCCCCCACAACCCCGCCACTCAGCGAAGAAGAGGGTTTCTGACTGCTGGAGAATTGCTTGTCTTCTGGCTGTGAACCCAGCAGACTAATGAGTTTTGCACCAGATGCAGGGTCCTCATCTTCTTCCCCAGAAAAATGATATTTTGTCTTGAGGCCTATTGAGGACCCTGCCCTTTTCCTTGACACACTCTTGGTGAATGAATTTTAACTCAGACCCATATTTCCTCTAAAAATATTGAAAAATTAGGCACTCTTCATAAAATATGAAGACCAA
>NW_022920898.1:0-877 GCF_012274545.1 Fukomys damarensis
AGAAGCCCTCTCTCGGGGGTGTAAGATGCCACTTTGTTCTAAGGAAGGCCGGTCCAGGCCCCCATCTGGAGCTTGCTGGGAGGCAGCTCTGGACTTGGAGACCAAATCACTTCTGGCTCAGCTGCCCCTGTGCCCAGCTCTGCCAGCAGTGCGGAGGGGGAAGGCTGGTGGGCCTCTGAGCAGATGGCTGGGTGTGCAGAGAGATTCAGGGACCACAGTGGGGACCAAGGATGGGGAAATGGAACATTTATTTATATATTTATTTACTTGCTTGTGCGATGCTGGGATCAAACCCAGGGCCATGCACATGCAAGCCAAGTGCTCTTCCACAACATGACATCCTCAGCCTGTCAATGCATTTTTCTAAATGGTAATACCTTCAAGATGTTTGGTCCCTGCAACTCTTAACAGTACAAGGAATTGAGCTGGGGTGGGGTCAGCCTGGCTAATCCTTTGGGGTCTGGGAGACAGGGAGACAGCGGAGGGCTTTGCCTCTTAGTGCTGCCTATCTGACCAGCCTGGCCTCCTCTCTCCCTCAAGGCTGAGGCCTCCAGGGGGAAAGCATGGATGCAAAGCAACCAAGTGGCTGGATCCTTTTCTTGATTCACAGGCTGATGTCCTTAGAAAGCTTGAAAGCTGATTAGCCCTGCCTGGGTTTCCTCCTTGGGTACTCACTCCCTGCCCATTTGCCCATGGGCACTGGAGACATTGTGTGTGACGTGGGAGGGTGGCTTTCTGAAAGGTTGTGAGGAAACTTTAGAGCAGTTCAAGGCAAGGGAGGGACATGCTCAGCACCAAGCTGACACTCGATCCTCCCAGGGAACCAGCCCATGAAGCTTCCTGGGCACCCAGGTCTATGCGGGTGGGCACCTTCTTC
>NW_022920899.1:0-204 GCF_012274545.1 Fukomys damarensis
CACAGACTCACTCTGCAGAGTGCGTTTGTGTTCTAACCTCACAATGAACCTATCTGCAAGTGTGCAGAGATCTGGCCGCCTGTGTGCACTCAGAGCTGCTTGCACTCTCTTGAGCCTTAAGGGCTTTTCCGGTTCAAGCGTCTCACTGCTGTGTTTCAATCGATGCCAGTCAGAGATCTAAAAACAAAAAGGAATACAGTTGTA
>NW_022920900.1:0-227 GCF_012274545.1 Fukomys damarensis
TGCACACAGTGGGTTTCCAAATTTGAATGTTGAAATTTCAAAAACTCTTTTAAAAACAGAAATCTTTTGTATGTGAAGACTCATGAAAGAATAGTGCTTTCCCGCTCTAATTCTAAAAAAGGATTAGATGCTGCTTCACATAAACCATAGAGAGGACCTGCTAGGGACTAAGCATACCAGGATGAGTGGCCATGGTATACAGTTCTAGAAGATTACATGTTAACAGG
>NW_022920901.1:0-316 GCF_012274545.1 Fukomys damarensis
TTTTCTCATTAGGAATATAAATGTTTATGGGTCTAATTCATACTGAATGTATAACTGGAATAATGTTTCTGGAAGGCTTAAAGAACAAGATGCCCAGTTTTTCTTTCTCATATTTTCCCCTTTTGCTTTCTAACATCTTTTTAGCTTGAAATCACTACTACTCATGGAAAATTTACCAAAATTATATTTACAAGAAAAGAAATGATACATTTAAACACTGTTAGCATTATTTCATTCTATAGCCTCTGGGTTTTTTATTAGTTAACCTATATAAAATGTTTGAGATGTATACACTGTACAGTCACTCATGTGTTAT
>NW_022920902.1:0-1112 GCF_012274545.1 Fukomys damarensis
ACAGAGTCAAAAAAGCAATTATAATTGTTTCCTGTAGGGATGGCTTTGATATGAAATATATATTTATGTCTCACAGAGTTTCAGAGAAGACTTTAAAACCCCCAAAGAAGAAAGGACAGCGTGAATTGAAAAGACTATTATATTTATGGCAACATTTAAGTAATTTAAAAAAGGTAACTCAAATTCCCAGCAAAATTAATCCATTTAAATGAATAAGAAAAACGTACACCCAGATCTTAGAATATTCTACATTGACATGATACTATTTCCATAGTGTGATTAAGAGGAAAACCATGGACCTAATATAAATCTACTTGAAGAACCATAATATATATGAAACCAATGAAATTTAATGTGTATGTACTTATCTCCTTATTTTAAGAACACATATGCACACAAACATATATGTGTACATACTGATACACGTGTATGTATAAAATGAAAAAGTATTCTTTCAACGTGTAAAATTTATGTCAATAGCTTTATTGTCTAGTGTGTATCCTTTAGTTATTGCTATCTGGAAATATAAGAAAATTAAATCCATATTTTTCTTTGCAGTCAAGGCATTTACAAGTTTCCATTGTGAAATTAAGCAAACATTACTTTAAACATTTTATGTAATTTCTATTTCTGGCAGTCTGTTGGGTTAGATATGAAATAAAAGGAAATGTACAGATCAAATAATATGGCATCTAGAATATATCTCTTCAAATTAATTTGCTTACGTTAATATTATTTAAAAATTCAAATTTTATTAAAATATTTGCTTTGAAAATTCTCAATTTCTCCTTAAACTCAGTTGCAACAATATTCATACACTACTCCATTTGAAATTTTATGGTGTGTATTTTTTAAATCATTTCTCTATATAAATATTAAAAAGTTAAGTCTACATTTTATTTTCTTGTTTTACCGAAGAGATCATTCTGTATACATCATTTTGAACTTCATTATCTTTATTAACAAGTTCTGGAGGCTTCCTATATTGCTCCATAAATCCCTTTCCATTGTTAATTTGGTGCACATTTTATCTTTATATGTATATTTTTCATTATTTCAACAATCTTGCAATACATTACTATTTTAATAAATTTTTATAAAGAACAAAATTA
>NW_022920903.1:0-929 GCF_012274545.1 Fukomys damarensis
AGTCTCTTCCACTGAGTCACAGCCCTCAGCTCCACACCTGTTTCACTATTAACTGTACCTTCAGGGCTAAACTAAAAGAAACACCAGGAAAATCTGTAACCACCAAAATAGGTCCAAGGAAACCAGTACGAGATTCAAGGCCTGCTGCCAAGCTACCTTCTGGGTGAACGGGCCCTGCCCTGACCAGGTGGCTCTGTGCAGAGGGGCTCTGTCCGGCTCCTACAACCATGAGCTGTGCACCTAAAGAGCAGCTACGGTGCCAGCACAGCCTCCTTCTGCTTCCATTGCCTTGATGATTGTAGGAAGGAAAAACACTGCCCTGAAGATCAGTAGCCACAAAGGAAAGCTTCACAAGTAGCCCAGGCCACGGCCCCAGATGAGACTCATGCTGCCAGGTCTGGCTGTCTGCCGGGATATTCCATCATCTGGGGTAGTGCCCCCTACAGCAGGCTGCTGAGCACAGAACCAGCATCCCATGTCATCAGGGGCCTCCTCACACTGGAAGGTTGAGGGTGTGGGCTACTATGCTATCACTTGTCACTGGGCGGTAGCCACAGGGACAAAGGGTGCAGAAAATCTGCCCTCCCCTGGCAGTCAGGCAGAACTCATACAATTGCTGATGGAAACTGGCGGATGAAAATGGGGATGGGACCCAGTGACACAGTCCCATCTGCCCCCCACCACGCACCTGGTGTCTCCCCTCCTCCAGGGCACCTCATAAGTGGTCAAACTGGTGAAAGCAGTGTAGCCAAACTCTCCCTTCACAACGGCAAGAGAAATCTGCCCAACCGTAAATGACGCAAATGAAGTAGCAGACCTTCTTGTCTATCCTTTATGTTTGCTTCTCTAACTTCTGGAAGCTAAAACTATAACCACCTGTGCGTTAACCGGTAACAAACATAAACAAGTCCTCGGTATCTTACAACTTC
>NW_022920904.1:0-214 GCF_012274545.1 Fukomys damarensis
CGCAAACACGCACACATAAAATGAAGACCTTTTTTTTAAGTGGGGGGAGAAGTATCCTTAACAGTCAGGATTGTGCCCTGTGCTTTTCCGTGATACAGTTCATCAAAAGACTTAAGACCACTGCCGCCACTCAGAGCAGTACTTTACGAAGCGTTCCTGGCTCATCTCGGAAGTGGGTTCCAGATTCGAACACCGTCCCCCAACTCGGCTGACC
>NW_022920905.1:0-275 GCF_012274545.1 Fukomys damarensis
AGGGGGTGGAATGTCCAATGGATGGAATATCTAAGGCAGAAAGGTTAACATGACAATAAGTAAGGAGGTGTCCAAAAATGACTTTTACAGACAAAGAAAAAAAAAACTATGATAGAAGAATTGCAATATAACTTGATAGATTGATAACATTATCATCATCAAAATATCATCTTTAATAAGATATAATTGTCACTAGTAATAAGATTTATCCCCGGTTGGAGCGATAGAAAGACATTATGGGCCCATTGAAAGAGCACCACTGAGGAGGTCATGTT
>NW_022920907.1:0-236 GCF_012274545.1 Fukomys damarensis
TTTTTTGATTGGATTCTTGTCTGGATTTGGAATTATGGTAATGCTAGCTTCTAGGAATGACTGTGGATGACTGTGGGAATATTATTTCCTTTTCAACTTCATCAAAATGATTGAGCAGTATTGACGTGAAATCTTCCCTAAAGTTCTTGGAGAAATCAACAGTAATCCGTTAAGAACTGAGCTTTTCTTAGTTGGTAGGATTTTTTGTTTTGTTGATTCCGTGTATGCTTTTTTTT
>NW_022920908.1:0-201 GCF_012274545.1 Fukomys damarensis
CTTGATTTTTATTTTTCCCCATTCTCCTGCCCTCCCTTCAACTGCTCCACCCCTCCCTATTTACAAAACCTTGTTTGAATTTTTTCCTTTTTTTAAAATATTCCTTCCCTTCTTTCCTTTCCCTACCCCACCTGCTTCGCCTTCCTCTTTGGATCTTTTCTTCCTATTTCACATTCTCTATTATACATTTGGATCTTTATT
>NW_022920909.1:0-422 GCF_012274545.1 Fukomys damarensis
TTTATTCATCACTAATCCATTTTATTTGTATACCTTCTTTTGTGAACTGCCTTTCCGATATTTTCCCGATTTAAAATTTTTTTCTCTTCAATTATCAGAGTTCTTTGTGCATTTTAAATATATTCCTGTTTACTGTGTATGTGTGAATATTTTCTCCAAGTCTGTAGATGCCTTGTGCTGTCATTTTCCTCACGCTGTCTTGATGAGCAGAGGTTTTCAATTTAGATGATATCTCTAATTTATTTATTTTACAATTATTGTTCTCATGACCTAAAGAACGCCTTTCTTACTACCTCCATTCTGTGAAGATTTTTCTCCTCTGACAGCTTTAGCTTTAGCTTTCATGTTAGGTGTCTGATCCATCTTGAGTTAATTTGTTCTTATTAAGTGGTAAGGAGCGTTCAAATCCAGATTTTCCTCTA
>NW_022920910.1:0-214 GCF_012274545.1 Fukomys damarensis
ATGGAACTGGGAGTCCATTGTATTAAGTGAAATAAGCCAGGTATGGAAGAACAAGTACCAAATCTTTTCTCTCAGGTTAGAAACTTAAAAAAGAAAACCTGAAAGTAGAATAGTGACCACTAGGGATTGAAACTATGGGGAAAGAGGAGGGTAAAAAAGAGTGATTTGATTTTATCAGTACATACTGTATACATGTAGAAGTAATATGTTAATT
>NW_022920911.1:0-210 GCF_012274545.1 Fukomys damarensis
GACCTTTGTCCCGTGGTCTCTGTGGGCTTGGGTTCACAACCAGAGACCTGAGAGGAAAGATAAACTCCCTCTCTGGGGTCCTGTGGCCCAGGAAGGGGATGGAAGGGGCGCTGGGGACCACTGGTGCCGTGGTCTTCACAGTCAGGTCCTTTGTTGGTCGGTCTGCACACAGGCACCACTGCCTGCCAGGCGGGGTGGTGGACATGGACG
>NW_022920912.1:0-274 GCF_012274545.1 Fukomys damarensis
AAAAAAAGTAGTTATTGTGGTTTTCTTTCTGTTTTCTTATTTGGACATGGGGTCTATGCTGGCCAGGCTGGGCTTCAACTCCTGGCTCAAATGATCCTCCTGTCTCAGCCTTGGAGTAGTTGGGGCCACAACTACTGGCACTGGCATGGCTCACTGTGTTTTTCTTGGTAGAAAGGAATTTTAAGTGCTGGCATAGCTGAGGTGAAAAAGAAATCCTCCTATGGAAATCAGTATGGAGATTTCCCAAAAAATAAAAAGTGAAATTTCATTGGAC
>NW_022920913.1:0-521 GCF_012274545.1 Fukomys damarensis
TTGTTAGTTTTCAACTGTCCCATATCAATCCTCTAGAACAGTGATTAACACAGTATAAGCACTGGAAAATATTTATTAGATAAACGATTAAACTAAGTTAAAAATAAATGATAAATGTCTAACAAAAGACAAAAATCAGTTACAAAGGACAGGTACTCAAAAATCATAAGTTGTATACAATTTGACTAACAAATTTATTGACTACTTTTAGTTAAACTGAAGGTTCAAATCAGAAATCAATACTTGCCATTGTAGAACAGCTATTTTGCAAATATGCTTTGTTTACTTCACAGAAATTTTTCTTACTTGAGTGTGATAGATGACAAAATTACAAGAAAAATTTATAAACGTGGTTCTCCCAGCATGAGGGAAAGAGACAACTACTCATGGACAAAACTAGAGACAATCAAAGCCTAACTTTGCCAAAAAAGATTTTAATTTTATATTTGTACAATGGTTATTTGTAAAAAATTATTATTAAAATACCCCCCAAAAAGTAACAGTAATTAAAGGTTAAACTT
>NW_022920914.1:0-1374 GCF_012274545.1 Fukomys damarensis
AACCTGCTTCTAATATTTGGGCTCTGCATCCTCAACCTAATAGTAAAGTTTAGGCATTCATGGCTTGAGATGGTGATCCAGACTAAGCTTATGACTCGCATGACAAATTCATCAAGCTTCCTCCCATTAACCAGAGAGCTCAAGAGTCTTTGATGTATAGATATACAGTGGACCCTCAAGTTACAACTGGCCTGACATACGAACAACTTGTATTACAACCAGAATTTTAGTTTTAACTTACCACCAAAGTCTATGACCTGAATGCCAGCCTATTGGACTTCCAGATGGTCTCAGATACAGATTTAACCCTCAAAGAGTTCTAGAAGGAACATTACATCCTTTCCTGTGTGGGCCTGAGAAATCCTGGGCCAGTGTCTCTCTAAGGACCCTGAGATTTGCCTGAAAGAAAGTGTGGTCTAAAATTACACGGGAGAGAGACTTTGAAGGATGTGTAGGGGAGCCTGACCAACTTAAGTTACAACCAGCCCTCATGAATGAGTTTGTAAGTCAAGGGTGCTGCAGCTATTCCTTTGTCATTGTCTTGACCGATTTTTAAAAACTGAGCCAGTCCCAAGATAGGTGGAGAGTACATAACTCCCCAGTAGGTAGGGCCTACAGTCCCTTTCAGGTAGAAGTAGCTATACGAAGACAGAGACCTCTACACCCTCAGCATCCCATAAAGAATTATGAAGATTTATGTCTTTCAGGGGGAAATAAAGCAGGTGATTAGAGTGTGACCTACTGGCTGAGCAAGGTGACATGACCTATCAATCACAGAGATTCAGACATATACAGGATATAGTTCCCAAGCCCTGCACCTGGGGACCAATCAGAAAGTGCCATCTTTAATCTTTCTAGTGAGAAATCAAGCCAGTTTTCAATAGAACATCTTAGATCGAACATCAATCTGAAGAATGAGGGATACAAAAGACCTCAACCATTAACCTTGTGGCACTGTAAACTCTCTCAGTGGTCCATTCTCACTCTGCAGAGCATACTTCTTTCCTACCTTTAATCAATGTAAGACCCGGCTACCTTTCTCACGCATCTTGTCTAATTCTTTGTTCAGTACACCAATGAGGTGAGAAAAGTCTATGAAACCCCAGGATCTGGTAACAGTAAAATTTCAGCAGAATAGTAGAATGTAGGCTCAGAATGCTAGTAAAAAGGATATGAAGATTAAAAAGTCTAAAGAATACTCACTACTCTCACTATGATTCCATTAATTTTCCTATGCTTTTATCTATTCTTATTTTATATATTTATGCTTTTATTCCTTTAGTTGTTTTGTTTTTTTTTTTCCTCATTGAATTTATTGGTACATTTTAGGTATACATTACAGTTACATTCATTACTGGGATCTTGTACCTTTAC
>NW_022920915.1:0-580 GCF_012274545.1 Fukomys damarensis
GCTGGGCACAAACTTGCCGTCCTTTTACCTTGGCCTCTCAGAGTGTTGGGATTACAGGCATGTGCCAGCATGTCCGTCTGAACTGGACATTTCTTTTTCTTTTCTTTTTAATACAGGGGCTTGCCCTACAATTGAGGCTGACCTTGCATTCACTAAATAGTCTAGGATGGCCTCGAATTCCTGGCTCTGCTCTTGCGTCAACCACTCTAGTCCTGGCATTATAAGCATGCGCCATTATGCCTGGCTGAACTGGTCATTCCAAACTTACTTTCCTTGCACAGGAGGGAAAGGGAAACAATAATTTTTTAAAAATGGCTGAGTGGTTCAAATTACTTCTGATTTTTCTTTTTATTTCTTTTTCTTTTTATGGTAAGAAAGCAGAGAGGACTTCATTATCATTTTGATTAAATTACCCTACTTGGGAGGTTTGGCTGTTATCTCTTTCTCCCCTGAATTATCAGAAGATCAGATAACTTCATTTTGGTTTGGTGATGTGGAACTTGCACGAGCGACTTCATTGTAATTTTTTGTTTAGCCTATGGGCACCTAGCGCAGGAGTCTAGTCCAAAACAACGATCTC
>NW_022920916.1:0-200 GCF_012274545.1 Fukomys damarensis
TAATGTACTTCTGTAAAACATCCCCAGTGCTGTGTCCACAGTTCCTGTCCATCCCAGCAAGAAGTGTAAGCCAGTAATGCCTTTCTTGGTCTTCTATAGCTTCTGGAAAACATGACAGAAGTCGTCCGGAAAGGAATTCAGGAAGCCCAGGTTCAGCTGCAGAAAGCAAATGAGGAACGACTTCTGGAGGAGGTGAGGCC
>NW_022920917.1:0-233 GCF_012274545.1 Fukomys damarensis
GGCATCTGGGATCATTTCTAGGATGTCTGCTTATATTACAATTATTATGTGTCATACACATGGCGTTAAGAGCTTGTCAGATGTGAACTCTTAGTCAATTTATTACTCTTAGACCTATTTTGCAGGTGAGAAACTGAGGCACAAAGAAGTCAAGTGACCTGACTCCACTGACACAGTCCCTAAGTGCCAGAGCTGGGATTAGAACCATTAGCCTCAGGTTCTTGCCCTTAATC
>NW_022920918.1:0-1225 GCF_012274545.1 Fukomys damarensis
AAGAAAAAAATGTGAGAGAATGAAAAGATGAAAATAAAGTGTTTGTAGATGGGGAGGGGAGGTAGGGGTGAAGGGAGGGCAGAGGTAAAGGGGAAAAAATGAGAATCAAGACTTGCCATGTAAAGGTACATGATCCCAACAATGAATGTAACTGTACTGTATCCCCAAATGTACCAATAAACTCAATTAAAAAAAATGAATACATTTTTACTTCGTATAAGATGTGGACTTCACTGGTAAAGTCGCAGAGTTGCAGCACCTTTCTCTGTGGAGTACTTCAAATTCAGGAAACTAAAAGCTTTGGTTTCAAATGGCTAAGCAGAGAAAGAAGCTGTTTCCCAGGGAAACTGCAGTTTATACTGCAGAAGCACTCTGCAGAGTGTGTTTGTGTTCTATCCTCAAACAGAACGTATATCCAACTATACAGAATTCTGGAGGCTTGTGCGCACTCAGACCTGCTTCACACTCTCTTAGGCCGTAAGAACTTTTCTTGTAGAAGCCCCTCACAACAGGGTTTCAAGCTCTGCCAAGCAGAGACCTACAAATTAAAAGGAATACACTTGTACTCCATATAAGATGTGGACTTCACTGGTAAAGTCACAGATTCGCAGCACATTTATCTGTGGAGTACTTCACCTTCAGAAAACTAACCGCTTTGTTTTAAAAGGGCTAAGTGGCAAGAGAAGCTGTTTCCCAGTTAAAAATGCAGTTTAAATCGCAGAAGCACTCTGCCGAGTGCATTTGTGTTCAAACCTCAAACTGAACCTTTCTGCAAGGATACAGATTTCTGGAGGTTTGTGCTTACTCATAGCAGTTAGGGACTGTCTTAGGCCTTAAGGGCTTTTCTGGTAGAAGTGCATCACAACACTGTTTCAGTCTCTGCCAGGAAGAGACGTACAAACAAAAGGGAATACAGTTGTACTCCATTAAAGATGTGGACTTAACTGGTAAACCTCAAACTGAACCTTTCTGCAAGGATACAGATTTCTGGAGGTTTGTGCTTACTCATAGCAGTTAGGGACTGTCTTAGGCCTTAAGGGCTTTTCTGGTAGAAGTGCATCACAACACTGTTTCAGTCTCTGCCAGGAAGAGACGTACAAACAAAAGGGAATACAGTTGTACTCCATTAAAGATGTGGACTTAACTGGTAATCTCACAGAGTTTCAGCACCTTTTTCTGTGGAATACTTCATATTCAGGAAACACACTTCTTTGGTTTCAAAGGG
>NW_022920918.1:1267-3798 GCF_012274545.1 Fukomys damarensis
AAAGGGAATACACTTATACTCCATATAAGATTTTGACTTCACTGGTAAATACACAGAGTTGCAGCACCTTTCTCTGTGGAGTACTTCAAATTCACGAAACTAACCGCTTTGATTTCAAAGGGCTAAGCAGTGAAAGAAGCTGTTTCCCAGGGAAAACTGCAGTTTAAACTGCAGAAGCACTCTGCAGAGTGTGTTTGTGTTCTAACCTCAAACTGAACCTATCTCCAACTATACAGAGTTCTGGAGGCTTGTGCGCACTCAGACCTGCTTCACACTCTCTTAGGCCATAAGACCTTTTCTTGTAGAAGCCCCTCACAACATGGTTTCAAGCTCTGCAAGGCAGAGACCTACAAACAAAAAGGAATACACTTGTACTCCATATAAAATGTGGACTTCACTGGTAAAGTCACAGATTTGCAGCACCTTTCTCTGTGGAGTACTTCACATTCAGAAAACTAACCGCTTTGTTTTAAAAGGGCTAAGTGGCAAGAGAAGCTGTTTCCCAGTTAAAAATGCAGTTTAAACCGCAGAAGCACTCTGCCGAGTGCATTTGTGTTCAAACCTCAAACTGAACCTTTCTGCAAGGATACAGATTTCTGGAGGTTTGTGTGCACTCATAGCAGTTAGGGACTCTCTTAGGCCTTAAGGGCTTTTCTGGTAGAAGTGCATCACAACACTGTTTCAATCTCTGCCAGGCAGAGACGTACAAACAAAAGGGAATACAGTTGTACTCCATTTAAGATGTGGACTTAACTGGTAACCTCACAGAGTTTCAGCACGTTTCTCTGTGGAATACTTCATATTCAGGAAACACACTTCTTTGGCTTCAAAGGGCTAAGCTGGGAAAGAAGTTGTTTCCTGGGAAAAACTGCAGTTTATACCACAGAAGCACTCTGCAGAGTGCGTTTGTGTTCCTACCTCTAATTGAAACTATCTCCCATATACAGATTTCTGAAGGCTTGTGTGCACTCAGACCAGCTAGGCAATCTCTTAGGCCTTAAGGGCTTTTCTGGTACAAGTGCCTCACAACAGTGTTTCAATCTCTGCCAGGCAGAGACCTACAAAAAAAAAAGAAATACAGTTGTACTGCATATAAGATCTGGACTTCACTGGTAAACTGACAGAGTTGCAGCACCTTTCTATGTGGAGTACTTCCCATTCAGGAAACTAACCCCTTTGATTTCTAAGGGCTAAGCAGCGAAAGAAGATGTTTCATGGGGAAAACTGCAGTTTAAACTGCAGAAGCACTATGCAGAGTGCATTTGTGTTCTAAACTCAAACTGAATATATCTCCATGTAAACGTAGTTCTTGAGGCTTGTGTGCACTCAGAGCTGCTAGGCACTCTCTTGGCCTTAAGGGCTTTTCTGGTACAAGGGCCTCACAACAGTGTTTCAATCTCTACCAGTCAGAGAGCTAAAAACAAAAAGGCAATAAGTTCTACTCATTGTAAGATGTGGACTTCACTGGTAAACTCAATAAGTTGCAGGACCTTTCTCTGTGGAGTACGTCAAATTCAGGAAATTCACAGCTTTTGTTTCAAAGCACTAAGCAATGAAAGCTTTTTCCAGGGGAAAGTTGCACTTTAAATTGCAGAAGCATTCTGCAGAGTGCGATAGTATACTAACTTAAAATTGAACCTAACTCAAAATTTACAGAGTTCTGGAGGTTTCTGTGCACTCAGAGCAGCTAGGCACTCTCTTAGGGCTTAAGGGCTTTTCTGGTACAAGCGCCTCACAACAATGTTTCAATCTCTGCCAGTCAGAGACCTACGTACAAAAAGAAATACAGATGTACTCCACATAAGATGTGGACTTCACTAGTAAAGTCACAGAGTTGCAGGACCTTTCTCTGTGGAGTACTTCACATTCACAAAACTACCGGTTTTGGTTTCCAAGGGCTAAGTGGTGAAAGAAGCAGTTTCCCGGGGAAAAATGCAGTTTAAAAGACAGCAATACTATACAGAGTGCATTTCTGCTGTAACCTCACACTGACTCTGTCACCAATGTAGAGAGTTCTGCAGGCTTGTGTTCACTCAGAGCTGCTAGGCACCCTCTTATGACTTAAGGTCATTTCTGCTGGAAGCCCCTCACAATAGTGTTTCAATCTCTGCCAGGCAGAGACTTACCAACAAAAAGGAATACATTTGTACTTCGTATAAGATATGGACTTCACTGGTAAATTCACAGAGTTGCAGCACCTTTCTCTGTGGAGTACTTCAAATTCAGGAAACTAACCGCTTTGGTTTCAAAGGGCTAAGCAGTGAAAGAAGCTGTTTCCCAGGGAAAACTGCAGTTTAAACTGCAGAAGCACTCTGCAGAGTGTGTTTGTGTTCTAACCTCAAACTGAACCTATCTCCAAAGATGCAGTGTTGTGGAGGCTTGTCCTCACTCAGACCTGCTTCACACTCTCTTAGGCCGTAAGACCTTTTCTTGTAGAAGCCCCTCACAACAGGGTTTCAAGCTCTTCTAGGCAGAGACCTACAAACAAAAGGGAATACACTTGTACTCCATATAAGATTTCGACTTCACTG
>NW_022920919.1:0-235 GCF_012274545.1 Fukomys damarensis
TTTTCTAGTTGTGTGAAAAATAGTGTTGGAATTTCAATTGGCATTGTGTTGAATCTGTATATCAGTTTTGGTAGTATGGCCATTTTCATTATGTTGATTCTTCCTACCCAGAAGCAGGGAATATCTTTCTGTTTTCTTATATCCTCTTTGATCTATTTTTTCAGAGTGCTGTAGTTTTCAGTGTAGAGGTCTTTTCCTTCTTTCATTAGATTGGTTCCTAGATACTTCATTTTTT
>NW_022920920.1:0-750 GCF_012274545.1 Fukomys damarensis
AAGTTTAGCCACCCAGCAGGATGGAGACTGGGGGCCAGAGCCGAGGTGTGGTGACAAGTTGGGCTTTTAAAAGTGTATTGGAAGGTGCTGAGGAGCCACTGAGTGTTTGAATCAGGGAGTGGCAGGATCAGATTTAGAGTAGAAAGAGGACTGGTGTCCGTCTGGAGAACCTGATGGAGTGGAGGGAGAGGAAGGAGCCTAGGGTGACCCCAGAGCACTGTAAGAGACAGTGGGGCCCTTCACGGGGTGGGGGTGACAAGTGGCCCGAGGATGTGTCCGCTAGTTGATAGTGAAGCTGGACTTGGGGGCCCAGGTGGGAGGGGCCCCAACACCCAGGGAAGACACAGAGGACAGAAGAGACACAGAGGGAGAGAAGCCAAGCAGGGACTGCGAGGGCCCAGAGCCAAGTCCAGGGTCACGGGGAAAGGCGGGCACCCGAGGGTGGCGTAAGGACAGTCCAGGCTTTGATCTCCAGAAAGAGGCTGGACCGCGACAAGCACTGCTCAGGGGGGCGCGGCAGAGTCTGCGTGTGGGCTCGGGTGAAGTGGAGGTCGATGGGCTGGGGTCCCGAGAGGAAGGGAAGGGGCCAAGAGGGAGGAGGGGCAAGGCAGGGGCAGCTCTGTCCTGCGGGGCGGCCTGGCTTCCGGGGTCTCAGTGCCTCCCGCGTCCCCAGCAGAGCTCGGAGCGGAGCCGAGCTGTTGGGCGGAGTGGTCCCCGCCCCGCGCCAGCCGGGGCTCATTACCTCCCGGA
>NW_022920921.1:0-361 GCF_012274545.1 Fukomys damarensis
AGTTCCAGGTCAGTCTCAACTATATAGTGAGACCCTGTCTCAAAAAACCAAAAAAAGGGCCGGGGATTTAGCTCAGGGGTTTGGTGGCCTACCTTGCAAGTTCGAGGACCCGAGTTCAATCCCAAGTACCAAAAAAACCAAAAAACCAAAAACAAAACATTCAGGTACAGTTCTGCAGTGGGAGTATGCCGGGGTCTTTTAGTGGACACCTAGGCTGTTTCCAGTTTGCTCCTGTCACCCAGTGCCTTGGTACAGTCTGTGAGTGGAGTTGCTGGCTTGCAGGGGCCTGCCAGGTTGTCCTCGAGGAGGCTGTCTGCCGAACGGTGCCGCCTGCCATAAACACGTGGACGTCAGAGCATGG
>NW_022920922.1:0-299 GCF_012274545.1 Fukomys damarensis
TGGAATAGTACTCAGCCATAAAGAATGAGAAATTAGTTTTTCTTCAGCTGCCTGCCTGCCTGCGGTCACCCGGCGGCGTGCGCGCGAGCTCCCGGCCTGCGTGACAACAGACCCAGGGAGGCCCCAAAGACCCCGGAGGGGGTTTCTTCAGCTGCCTGCCTGCCTGCCTGCCTGCCTGCCTGCGATCACCTGGCAGAGTGCGAGGGAGCTCCCGGCCTGCGCACGAGCTCCCGGCCTGCTCGACAAC
Source organism: Fukomys damarensis (assembly GCF_012274545.1). NCBI lineage: Eukaryota > Metazoa > Chordata > Mammalia > Rodentia > Bathyergidae > Fukomys > Fukomys damarensis. Next base: position 248 of record NW_022920922.1, read on the forward strand.
AGACCCAGGAAGGAAGGTAGCCGCGCGGGCGCCCTTGAAACACCCACACGAC
>NW_022920923.1:0-227 GCF_012274545.1 Fukomys damarensis
ACACTCAAAAGTTAAAATATTGAAATAAAATCTCTTCATCAGTGCTTTGCACGGCCCATCATCCGCCCTCATGGCACAAAACGTGAACACCGGTTTCCGTCCTGCCACTTTCGGATCCACTGGGGGGAAAAAACAAAAAGGTAACACTCCAACAATATTACAATGATATTTTCGCTTTCATTTTTTGTTTAAATTAACTTTATTGGCACACTTTAGGTATACATTGT
>NW_022920924.1:0-222 GCF_012274545.1 Fukomys damarensis
CTGTGTTCTCCATTTCTTGTTGTCTGCTTAAGCTTCTGGCTAGGGTCTCCATGCAGTTATCAACGGTATCAGGGAGAGCCTCCAGCTATTGCTTGTGCATCTGCGTAGTTCTTTTCCAAGTGGGCCATTGGTATGATGGGACTCTGGATGAAGGTTGCGCACCCATGCACTCTTTTGTAGGTGGGCTGTGGCTTGGGCCCATGTGCCCACACCTCTGGGGTT
>NW_022920925.1:0-380 GCF_012274545.1 Fukomys damarensis
AGGGAAAGTTTGGAGGGAAAGGAAAAGGAAAAAATGTGAAAAAATGAAAAAATGGAAACAAAATCTTTGTAAATAGGAAAGGGTGAAGGGGTGAAGGGAGGGCAGGGGTATAGGGAAAAAATAAGAACCAAGAAATATCATGTAAAGGTACAAGATCCCAATGATAAATGTAACTTCATTGTTTGCTTTAAATGTACCAATAAATTTAATGGGAAAAGAAAATGACAACTCAAACTTCCATGTGCAGCTCAAAATAAATCATTTGTAAAATAGTAGTAGTAATTTGTAGACATTTTACTCAACAAATATGTGTTGTATTGTCACAGGAAAATATGAAATATATCTCCCAACCTGTTAACTGTATGACACACCAAGTTCTT
>NW_022920926.1:0-674 GCF_012274545.1 Fukomys damarensis
TGTATTATTCTCAGGTTTGTGACTACATCTGTTCTTTATTGCCTCATATACTGTTTTTAAATTTGATATGGATTATAGAATTGGAGCACATAGAAGTTGCTAAGTAGTTGTTCACTAAATGATTAAATTAATGAATATCTTTCATGTCGCTGGGGTTATCTGGCCTTTTTATTTAGTAATATTTCCCATGTGTTTTGCTTTGCTTCCTTTGGTTTATATGCTGTTTTACTAAATCCAATTTTGGTGGTATTGGTTGGGCTGTTTGATCCAGTGATAATATGAGTTGTTTCAAAACTTTGGTATTTTTAAAGCATTTTTGAGATGGAATGCAGCATCGTTCCAGGGGAAGGTCAGGAGCTGCTTAAGAAAAGAGCACAGTGTGGGATGGCACCTAATGAGGTCATGAGATTGGTTTATATATGATGAGCAAGAATTACACTGAGTGAAATAGAAAGCATATTTCTTACTGTGAGATAAAGGAGTTTCAAAGGAGGAAAGCAGAAAATTGAGAAGGAACCTTTTGGTGTTGGATGAGAATTTTAATTTTACAGTTAAAGACTTTTTCTTTGCTTTGCTTTAGCTTTGTTCACAGAGAGAATGAGGAACCAATGATATTACAGTAACAGTGAGACAGTCTAGTACCCACATATGGTTTCCAAACACCATTATTTACT
>NW_022920927.1:0-219 GCF_012274545.1 Fukomys damarensis
TTCCACATTCACCCTATGAAAACTTTCCTTTCAGTTCTGCCCCTTTAGCAGATCCCTGAAATACTTCCAGTTTGAAGCTGCCCCATTTATGAATCACTGCTCAGATAAACTTTAAATATTTTCTTTTATTTTTTGGTTTTTGTTTTTTGAGACAGAGTCTCACTATATAGTTGAGACTGCCCTGGAACTCACTATGTAGCCCAGGCTGGTCTCAAACTC
>NW_022920928.1:0-1092 GCF_012274545.1 Fukomys damarensis
CTTATACTTGAAAATAGTTTAGCAAAAGATTTAAAGCCTCTAACTTAAAAAAAATGGAGCACTTCTCCAACAGATACATGATCTTATTTGTACGCCTACAAAACTGGTCTCTGATAAGAATACTACTACAGTTTTAAACATTTTAAGGGCTTTAGGACACAGGGCTCAGATCTCTCAACAAAGTGTTAAACACTTAGGATATATTCTAACCCCTGGGGAAAAAACTCTCACTCTTGAAAGAGAAAAGCACTCTTAAAACTAGGATCACCCCCAAACTAAAGGCAAATCAAGGCTTTCCTAGGAGTGGCTGGATTTTGCAGAATCGGGATTCCCAGTTTTGTACTATAAAACTACACAAGGATCTGACTATAAGCCCCTAGGTTCGGCTGAAAAACAAGACAGTCTTCAATAGCTCACAGAGTGGTTACTACTATCTATTCTGACTTTGGGAGTCCCAGTCCTCCCGCTCCCTGGGTTCAAAGTGCTCTTACAGTTAAAAGACACCAAGGGCCAACTGGAATATGGACATCTACGTGTCAACCCTTCTGTTAGATCTCCAGAGAGTGATCTGAAGGTCTTCAAACTCTGAAAGCGATAACCTTACTTTCCACTTCAGGAGAAGACAACCTGGTTCACTTCAGGGTGGAAACTGTAGAACAACTTTACTCTAGGAAGTCTGATCCCAAGGTGCAGAATGGTTCACCTACAGGAGCAGTTTCCCCAGACATTCTGGAATTTGAAGGTCAGGCTCTACCATTCTTAGTCTCTAAGAGGTGACTGAGACAAAGGTACTTTCTTCAAACACTTCACAAAAAGCTGAAATTATTGCCCTTACCCAAGTTTACAACTGGGAAAAACACAAGCAAGTCAACCTCTATACTGACTCTGGATATTCTTTCTTAGTTCTTCATGCCCATGCTGCCATACAGAAAAAAGGGGGACTCTTAACAGAAAAAAAATCTCCAATTAAGCATGGACCTGAGATTCTTTCCTTCCTAGAAGCAGTGTGGTTATCTGCCCAGGAAGCAGTAATACAACTCAGAGAACATTAAAAGGGCAATTCTCCTGTAATCCCGGGAAATGCCTTGCCAG
>NW_022920929.1:0-254 GCF_012274545.1 Fukomys damarensis
GTAACGTAAAGCCTATTTCAGAATCTTACACATGAATACGTTTTCCTGGGGTTTTATGATATAAAAATAATCAAGAAGAGTATTAAAGACTGGGATCAATGTTCACATATTTTAGCAAGCACAAAGCACCTCCTAATGTAACTCATTTTCAGAATCACATGAAGCTTTCAAAAGATTGAGTTTTTATATCGCCAAAGTACTGTACTTACACCATGTCCAGCTAGTTCAAAATCTTACAAATAAAAATACTCCTC
>NW_022920930.1:0-244 GCF_012274545.1 Fukomys damarensis
ACAGATGGGAAGAAATTCTGGCAAGTACCTGGGGTTGTGTGTTAATGAGAACAGCTAGTGTTCCTTGAGGGTCTGTGATGCACATACATTTTATTCCATGATCACAGACATTCCATGTGGTGAGCGCCATTTTAGTTCCCGTTTTAAAGGAGAAGAAACTATCAGGAAAGTCAAGTAACACGCCCACATTTTCATAGTAGTGGTGAGCCAGGACTTGAACTAAGTTTTTCTGAGTCAAATCCTA
>NW_022920931.1:0-211 GCF_012274545.1 Fukomys damarensis
TGAAAGAACTAGGCCATTTAAAGGCACCTGAACAAGAGGAACAAGAAGGAAATTTGGCCAAGGTCAGCCAGATCCAAGTGGTAACAGCCTCATGCTACAACAAAATCTGCATAACCCATAGTCAAACACCTGCATACACAAAGTGTGAAATAGAAAACACAAATTTCTTAATGAAAGGTAACAACAGCAATCTAAATTCTAAGAATAAACA
>NW_022920932.1:0-205 GCF_012274545.1 Fukomys damarensis
GGAACTCACTAGGTAGCCCAGGCTGCTCTCGAACTCACAGCGATCCCCCTGCCTCAGCCTCCCAAGTGCTGGGATTACAGGCGTGGGCCACCATACCTGGCTGCCATGCTGAGTGTTGAAAATATATATTTTTTTTAGTGGAGGAGATTATAGTAAAGAAAAAGGAAGAGGGCCACAGATTTAGCTCACTGGCACCATGCTTGCT
>NW_022920933.1:0-552 GCF_012274545.1 Fukomys damarensis
CTCACCAAGTCCTGAGCTCTAGCCTTCTCTTCATTCAGGTGTGGGCTCCTACTCAGGGTTTTGGACCTGGCTGACATCTCCCCAGGTACCCACTGGTACTCTCTCAAACATCTTTCACTGGCTTTTGGTTTCTCGGATGCTTGCTCTGTGAATATCTCACTTGCTTTATTCCCCTTCTGGTCAGAAAGGGAAGAAAGGCTAGATGATCTTCCAGTGCCCTGGTTGCCACTAGGTGCAGGTGCCCTCCCTCAGGGTGCTAGATACTCTCTGCACACGGTGTGTAAGCCAGATCTAGGGTACAGGGATGTCACAGTCCAGGCTCAGTCCAGCCTCCTCCTGTAAAGCACCCTGATGCTAGACTTGGATCCGATAACTGCTTTTCTGTGCTTTCCAGTATTTGGCTTTCTTTTTCACTCCATTTCAGTGTATCTGAATTTTTCCATTGCACATCATGGAGTGACACCCCTTACCTTGCCACCTAGTCACCCACACTGGAACCTCAGACTGTGTCATTCAAGTTGTGATTATGACCAGCATCCTAACACCCTTTTT
>NW_022920934.1:0-1573 GCF_012274545.1 Fukomys damarensis
CATGATGCCATAAACAGTGTGATTTCATTTCTGTACCAGTGTGCAAAGGCATCGAGAAACACCTTGGAGAGCAGTAATGCCTTCTTAGTCTAGCAGTCACTTTTTCTTTTTTTTTTTAATGTTTTGTATTTCCTACAGTGTGTGACTTTTAAAAAATATGCACACCTCTTTGTTCTTTTGAAAGAGATATTTTCAATGATGAACTTTTATATCTCTCAGATTTGTGTGGTGTAGAAATGATCTGGAAGGTTTCCCATGAAACTCAGCATAGTGCCTGCCTCTAGGAAGTGGGTTTGTGTGGGCTGAACAGGAAGGTACTTTGAAGTTTCTCTTTATTCCTTTCTGTACTCTTTGAATTTTTATGGCAATGGATTACTTTCATAATAAAAAAAACACTAATAAAAACAAACAAACAAAAAAAGAGAGCTATTCTTACACCCCAAGCCAGGCCCTGCTACTGTTGGCCCAGTCCAACTGGCCATGCCAAAGCCCCCAAATACCACAAGAAGACCCCACTTGAGTCCTGCCAGGCCACCTCTGGCTGGGGAGATTTTGAGGTGCAGAGTCGGTGCCACTCATTGTTTCGGGGGCTTCCTTGAGCCAAGAGCAATCAATGTCTCACCCCTACAGAGGGAGTGGCTGTGGGTTCCTCCAGGCTGTCAGAGGCTGGCAAGTGCCGATAACAAACCAGCCCACGTGTCTAATCAAGCCATTTAGATCCATGAAGGTGACTGCTGCAAGGAAATCAATTCCACAAATCAGAAAGGTATAGAGATGGTGGGTTTGACAGAACAGAGACCATCCGAAGTTGAGAATTTTGTCTAAAACAGATTTCACGTGGCAAGTCCCAAGTGTCTAATTTGACAGTGCTTAGCTGTAATCCCTCAGGGACCACCAGAAGAGGATGCTCCCTGCTAACAGTTAGCCCTGCTGAGCTCAAGTGGCCAGGCCTTTCACAGGCCCTTCGTGGGGTGAGTAATGTGGTTGTGAACTGCTCTCCCCAACACCTCCTGACCTCTCCAAGGCCAGAACCAGCTCCCATTCCTCCCTGAATCTTCAGTGACAGGCGTGAGGCCTGGTACACCCCAGATGCCCAGTGAGTATTGTGTGTTGGGGCGGGGGGTAATCTCCAGGACAGAAAGAAAACAGGGATGTCATTTTGCAAAGGCCTGTGCCACTAAGCTCAAGGTCTTCACATGGGAAGTCTGCCAGCATCACTGCTGTCTGCCTAGGCCCAGCGTGCCACTCATGTCACCTGTCTCAAGATTACAGAGGAGGCAATGCCCGGGGGTTTCCAGGTCAGGGTAGCCTTGGACAAGCAGGTCCCTCACCACGGGTGGTCTTGGAAAATATAACACTCTCTTGACTATCCTTTTTGGCCTTCAATATAACAGCAACACAGTCAGCAACGGAAACCCAGTGGGAGCACTTTCCAGATTGCCTCCTGGACAGTGCCAGCCATTAGCTGGCCTCGCCTGACAGCATTGGGCCTTTCTTCATGCTTGCGTGAGGGCAATGTTTATTCACAGGCAGTAGCTGCATAAATATTTGGTTAAATTGTGGGGTTTTTTTT
>NW_022920935.1:0-277 GCF_012274545.1 Fukomys damarensis
TCCAGAAGGAAGTCGCCTACCGGGTAATTTGCCTGTGCGAGGGAAGGTGAGGGCAGCGCCTTTCACAAAGGTTGGATGCACTGGGTATTTCCAAGGACCCGCGCCTCGCACCGCAGTGCCAGTGGGTAGTGCGGGGCCAGCGAGTAGGGTGAGAACTCGATGATGGGGACGGGACACGCTCCCCATTCCACTCCCCGCGTCGCGTCGTCTACATGTCAGGGGGCGGGGGGCCCCTGTTCATGTGACCTTCAGTGTTCGGAATGACGTAGGAAGGTAA
>NW_022920936.1:0-933 GCF_012274545.1 Fukomys damarensis
CTCCCACCCACCAACATTGGTGGACAAGCCCCTTCCAGCAGCGTACAGTGTTCTGGTTTGCAGAAGAGCTAGTGTCCAACACAGAGAGGTGGCTCAAATCTCTTTTGGGGGGTTGCACATTGGCTCTCGTCCTCAACACAGGGCCCCTCGACCTTCCCGTGATACAGACTTCTGCCAAATGCCTCTTGGTGCTTTGTGAGTGAGCCTTTCTCAGGCAGCCAGCCAGGGTGTGTGAGCTGCTCGGTCACAATTGGGATTCTCCCCCAGGGCAGGAAATACTCGTTCTGCACGAGCTCGGCAGGTGCTCATCCTTCATCCAGCTGAGCTCCCCTGCTCTGCCCGTCTGGGGAATCAGTCAGCCATGAGTGAATGTGCAGGGACTCAGAGCTTCTCCACCAACACAGCAAGTGAGGCAGGAAACCGTGAAGACTCTTTAACACAAAGATTGGAGCAGAAGGAGCTTTTTGTGATGTGGGCTGCTCAGCGAGTAACTCTTGTCAGTCTTGAGAGTCCCGAAGAGAAGTCCATGCTTTTTATCTATCTCTGTTTACCTCTGCGGAGCTTAGTGTTACTGGAATCCTTTTGGGAGGTTCGCAAGCCAGACGTATGTACAGCAGAGCCGTCAAGAAGGGGAGAGCATAGAGTTTGGCCGGCCTATCTGAGTCCCTTATGCTGTTTTGGAGACGTATTAGAGAAGTTGCCCTGGCTACAAAGTTGTATTTCGTGAGACTCCTGGTTACCTAGTTCAGCCCGAGTTGCCTGCTGCCACATCTAACCCACAGTGCTCGAATAACACAGTTAACTCCTAGTTGCCCGTTTCATATGGAGCTGTGCTCGCCTCTCTCAGTACCTCTGTCTGTCAAAGCCCCATTACAGCTGTAGGCCCCTGAACCTGGTATTTCGTTGCTTGCTTGCTTGTTTGCTTACTTGTTT
>NW_022920937.1:0-202 GCF_012274545.1 Fukomys damarensis
ATCCTTCTGCCAGGATATTTCTGTCTTAGGCCCAAACAATCATGGACTGAATCCTCTGAAACCATAGGCCACATTAACCCCATCTTCCTTTAAACTGTGAGCATCAGATATGTTGTCTCAGAAACGGGAAAGCAGCCCCATGCCTGAAGGAAAAAAGTGATGAAAGCGAGAAGTGGAGTTGAAAGTACTGAGTACTGTAGCA
>NW_022920938.1:0-442 GCF_012274545.1 Fukomys damarensis
AACTCTAGTGTATGTTTAAATATTTTTAACTTAGTGATGTAAAAGACAAATTTCCCAGAATGACAGGATAAATGCATTCCAACCAAAAAGAGTACTTAGAGTATTTGAAGGGGAATTAATGGCAGTGTATCTTTTACTGTAATAAATATTCTTATGTAAATGTTTACTGCTTTGGAAAAATCATACTTTGTTTTTCAAACATTGATGGCAATTTCTTTCAAACAAACACATCATGATTTATTGTTACCCACTTATTCACTGGATCTGGTGCCGTGTGACTTCTGGATCTTCACCAAAGACAAAAGGACTGTGAGAGGTAAATATTTTTAATGGATTCAAGGTGTTGAGGCAGCCATGACTGTGCAGTACAGACCTTAATGAAAGAGGACTTCCAGAACTGCTTCCTAAAAGGGCAAGGATGATGGGGTGAGTGTGTTTGAAG
>NW_022920939.1:0-234 GCF_012274545.1 Fukomys damarensis
GATAAGCCTTTTAAACCAATTTTGACTTTTCAAATTATGTGCAAGAATAATGCTGAAAAAATAGCAGTGAGTAATAAATTTGTGAAAAAATGTTTTAAGTGATTTTGCTGCAAATGTAATACCAGTTACTGCATACTTTAAAATGGCTAAGACAGTAAATTTTATGTCACATGTACTTTAGCACACTTTTCTTTAGAAAAGTGGTTGTTGGAGTGGGGTGTGCAGCTCAGTGGT
>NW_022920940.1:0-1071 GCF_012274545.1 Fukomys damarensis
TATGCTATTGTGATATGTTTACATTGGTCATCCTCAAAACATAAAATTTTCTGTGGAAAAAAAACAACATTTTACTGAAAAGATGGTTTAGGTACCAAACTAATTTAAAGGAGATGAGGTTTCATACATGTAATTGTGATTATTATTCGTAAATTTTTTGGTGTGGTAAATGTATTCATGCTTTCTGACTGCACAGGTTTTCTACTGTATTGTTTATGGTAATAACATTTTCATTCGGGTATTTCCATTTTTTTTACACTCCAGCTCCTTGTGATAAAAGGTACTTTTATACACTGATGTATGTTTTAGATGGCATCCTATCAAAAGATAACTATTTGGGTAAGATTTTCTGTGTGTTTATGGAGGAGGATGAGTGTATTTAACAGTGGCTATTTTATATTATGATGTATATTTACATTTATTACAAAGATAATGTCATCATGATTGTCATGCTAAAATATTATGTGTGGCTCTTGATTTAAAACTTTTTTCTGTTAGCATGTTACAGAAATTCAAATACTAGAACAACCATTATTGATTAAAAGAATAACAGGCTTCTAACTACATTTTATATTCCAAAATGCTTAATATCCAGGTAAAATTATGATAATTAATTTTGCTATTCCTATTAAAATGCTAGTGTTATTGATCTTCCCTTCTGTGTGATCAACTATTAAAGTTTAGAGACCAGAACTAGGAAAGTGACTGAGCTAAGAAGGCAGCCAATATTTTGTCCCTGACCCTTCAAGATCTACAAAGACCCCAGCACGTGAGAGAACCTTTGCTTCAAGAACCTACAGCTTTGGTAAGCCACCCAAACTCCTGAGCAGGGATATTTTTGGACACCAAAAAGATAAGAATTAATAGTGTTCTAAAGGACTGTCACTTGTAGGGAAAAATCTCCCATACTTTCACAGTAAACAACATGGTTAAGCAAGGCCATAACACATCCTCATGGCTGACACTGACAGGAGCTGAAAAGCTCTACACGTGTTTCAAAGTAACACTGGCAGAGACTTACTGGACCTTAATAGACAGCAAGAGATCAATTTTAATTAATATAGGCCTCAC
>NW_022920941.1:0-268 GCF_012274545.1 Fukomys damarensis
AAATTTCTAGTTTTCTCTCTTAAATTTAACAGGTATAGCTAAGGTGAAATTCTGGCAACAAGAGCATCATAGTTCTTTCAGATCAAAAGTATATACCTCTCCCCTTCCAGGTTCCAGTTTTGCATCCATGAGTAAATACATGTTTCCCTTTGATTACCATACTACCAGCAGCATATTTGGTGCTTATGAGTGCTTATTGTTGCAGTTAGTGCCTCCTATGTCCTGTGTTTTTCTTATCATCACCACTTGGCTTTCATTCTTCACCGAT
>NW_022920942.1:0-215 GCF_012274545.1 Fukomys damarensis
CATTCATGAAACTGACCGCTTTCGCTTTAAATGGCTAAGCGGTGAGAGACTCTGTTTCCCGGGCAAAAACGCATTTTAAACCGCAGAAGCCCTCTGCAAAGTGTGTTTGTGTTCTAACGTCAAACAGAACCTATCCATAAGTATACAGAGTTCTGGAAGCTTGTGTGCACTCAGAGCTGCTAGGTGCTCTCTTAGGCCTGAAGTGCTTCTCTGCT
>NW_022920943.1:0-208 GCF_012274545.1 Fukomys damarensis
TTTTAATAGGCCAACCACGACTGCTGTAGGGAAATCCCAGAGTGACTATTTGGGGTGTGAAGGCTTCATTAAACTTGTCAAATTCAAGGCACTTTTCATTCCAGTGCCCCAGGGTTTAAGCTGAAAAAGTTAGATTTTTAAAAAACTTTCATTTCGACTATTTTTAGACATACAGAAAAGTTGCAGATTAGTAGTTTTGCTGCACCCA
>NW_022920944.1:0-2131 GCF_012274545.1 Fukomys damarensis
TTTTTTTTTTTTTAGTACCGGGGATTGAACTCGGGTCCTTGTGCTTGCAAGGCAGGCCACCGAAGCACTGAGCTAAATCCCCGGCAATGCACGCTATTTTATAGGTTGATTTGTTATTCTCTGAAATTTATATGTTGAAGCTCTAACAGCTTATGTTACAGGATTTAAAAGTAGAGCCTTTGCAGAAATAATTGAGGCAAGATGTGGCCCTGTTCCAACATGACCTATGTCCTGGTAAGAAGAGACGCTTGACTGTGTCTGTACAGATTAAAGGCTATGTGAGGAAACAGCTGGAGGATGCTACACAGTCACAGAGAGACCTCAGGAGAAACTAGATCTGTGGCACCTTGATCTTAAGCTTCCCCCCTCCAGATCAGTGAAGAAATGTTTCCTTTGGGAAGCCACTCAGTGTGTATTTTGTTATGGAAGCCCCATCAGACTAATACATACTGACTATGAATTATTATTAGACTTTTAAATGAAAGTAAGCTTATATTCATAGTGGAAATTAATCAGAGATATAATACTTCCTCCTCCTGGGTCCATCAATATGTGACTAACTTAACAGGATTCAACAAACTATGATACCAGACAGATTTTTATTCCAGCCACTAGTTCTCACTGTGTAATATCTGTACATTTTAAATGTAGTATAAACATATCCTTTGGTTATGTTCTGAGCTATTTTCATAATGTAATGTACTCAGAACAGGCTCACCTCTGCCATCTGGAACATATTTTTCAAAGGCAGTTATAATGCATTTTAGAGACTTTCTTCTTCAAAGTAAAAGGAGTCTTTGCTCAGCTTTTAAAAGATGAAAGCTAAAGAAAATATTCATTTTTTAAATCCACATAGGAATTTTCTGAAAACAACTAATTGAAAAAAATAATAATAAAGTGTGAACATGATGATAGCTAAACACTGGAATATTTATGTATAATAAGAGTAGAAGAGAAAAAAATTAACTGAAAAGGCTAATTGGAGGTTTGTTTCCATAGTCTTTAGCCTTGATTAGAGTTGTTTTCACCAATATGAAAGAATCCTTGTTAAGTTTCTTCATCTGTGGTATATAATTTGCAACTCTGATAGTTCAAATATTCTTATAGAGTAAAAAAATGCTATTTCATTTGATATCTGCAGTTAGGAGTAAAATATTAAAATAATAAGAATCTCATCTTCCAGTCTTGGTAATGTTGGACTAGACAGTTCACAATATACTCCTTCTGATGGCCAGGGGAGAAACTGAACATGGAAAGCATTTGGAGAACTGAAGAGGACCAGATTTTGCATAACATAAATAAGAAAGGGAACCTAATGTTTGGGATCACCTTTCCCTAGGGGACACATGACAACCTACATACAGAAAGCTGAAGAGACTGAGACTCTAGCAGTGATGTCAGAAAATGTTTTCAAAGATTAGAGTTAAAAAAATTATGACTCAGGGCTTGTCAGGCAGTAAGACTGAGAAAACCAGAAAATACGCACCTTCTTTGAAATGATTAAAACTCTGTTCAGGTATATGAAAGAAAAAAATATTTTGAACTGGATTATAACAAAATACTCAGCAAAATTTCACAGGTTTTGATAGTTGATAGAATATAGGTAAATTTGTCTCTTGAGAAAAAAAGGATTGCATCAATATTATGATGACCAAAAAATCTCCAAATCAAATCTAAAGAAAAAATAAACAAAAAATATGACAAGGTTGTTGCAACAGAAATTAGGGTGACTATGAGTACCTATTAAGACTAATGAAGAGAACATGAAGATGCCTAGACAATAAAAGCAATATATGTTATGGATATCAGAAAGATAGCAAGAGGAGTTTCAGTGTAATTTTTTGCGAATAAATTTGAAAACTGACATATGAAAAAATTCCTAGAAAAATTCTGGTAAAAGAAATAGAAAATTGGAGTCCTCTAGTTAGAGTTAAAGACTTTTGAGTTCAGAGTGAAAACTTATCCAACACCAGTGCTTTTATAGAAAAATCTAGCAAATATTTGAGGAATAATTAATTTTGCTTAAGCCCTTCCTGAGATTGGAAACATGCAAGACAATAGGCCATTGATTGTTTAAAGAAAGCACAGCTTTGATAATGAAACCTGGTATGGTCATTTTGGGAAAAAAAAA
>NW_022920945.1:0-202 GCF_012274545.1 Fukomys damarensis
TGTAGTCACACCTTTATTCCACATATCTACCTGTATAGGGCCACTTTACCACTATCACTGTTACTCCTTTCTTTCTTCTTTTTTTTTTCACCTGACATTTACTCAAGGTAAGATAATATAATTATAGAGTCTTTTGCCCTACCTAGATTGTCATAATCAGAATGGTTTGAAACTTAGTTCTAAATTATAGAACGGATGAAAA
>NW_022920946.1:0-723 GCF_012274545.1 Fukomys damarensis
TCTCATTTTCTCTGCACCTTGCTCAACTGTTCTCACCATCCCTTGACTGTACTGACTACACTGATGCTATGCATTTTACTTGTTCATTTTATTTGTCTTTGCTCTGAGATGCAACCTCCATGAAGTGTAAATGTTTACTGTTTTGTTCAATGCTGTACCCTCAACAGTCCCTAGAATTTTGTAGATGAGCAGTAAATACTTGCTTTATGAATAATTGCAATATGGAAATGATATAGTAACATTAAGCTGTCTATTTTGAAGCCTTAGAGACTATATCTTTCAACTCACGTTTCTTTTTTCACTGTGTTCCAGAGCTGTGATGGTATAAGACAATACCATACCCTGTAAAATGTAACTGGCAGAAAGATATTTAAAATACAATATATGTTCTTGCACAACTGCAAGACCAGGACTCTTGACAAGGTAAGAACTTCTAATTCTACTTGATCATAGTTAAGTCTCAGTCTTTTCTATTGTTTTCTTTTTGATATAAAGGGTAAAGAAAAGAGAGAGATCACGTTAGAACACCACTTTTACCTTCCTTCCTTGTCTCAAGGAAGCTGTAACTCCTCCTGAGTAACCATTCTAGCTTCCCTTAAAATTCAGCAGCCTTTGGTGTCATCAATTAATTTGTGAACAGCAAAATTTTTGCACTTGTACTGATTGTGCGCTGCAGATTAGGACATCAGTACCCAGGGATCTGGAGAAACCCTGTATCCCAGG
>NW_022920947.1:0-581 GCF_012274545.1 Fukomys damarensis
TAGTGCTTCATTCAGTGCTGTTCTTAGATCTATCCATGTGCCTATGAATACTTTTACTGTTTTCCCTTATTAAATGAGAATGTTGGATTTTGGTGTGAAAACTGTACCTTATTTAATATTTGCATTTATGCCCTACTATAGGCTTGGTTTAATTTGTACCTAAATATTTCAATTTTTGAACTGATTAGAAATTAAATGTGTGTGTAATTTTGGTTTCCCAAAGTACATTTGGTTTCCAAATGTATATTTAATATATAGTAATTTTTGAATTTAAACTTATTTTAGATAAAGAGGTGCAATTGAAGTGTAATCGTTTTTTATTGGTACATGTTAGCCATACATAATAACTGATCATAGGGAATTTGTACATGTACATGATATATCTTAGTTTCTCTTTTTCCCATTCCCCTCCTCTCCCTTCAACCCTTCTCCCCACCTCATTTACAAAAATATTTGTTTCCATTTTTTCCTTCCATTCTCTTTTTAATCCCATTTCCCTTCCTTCCTTTCTTTCCCTTTCCTCCACTCCCTTATTCTCATTTCTTAACATAAACTTATTTTACATAATTGTATATTTTCCT
>NW_022920948.1:0-1380 GCF_012274545.1 Fukomys damarensis
TTTTCTACTTTCTAAATGTAGGCTGTCTCAATGGTTTCCACTTAAAATATTTTGGTTTCCACCAAAATAGCTTTCACATCACACACAAGGATCAAAGGTATTTTCCAATAGGTAAGTATGCTTATCCCAATAGTGTATTATGAAACTAAATAAATTACCACAAGATGAGTTTACGTGTGACACGGAGATGAATCTGACTTTCATTAGCTTCTCTTCTGACTAGGGGGTCACAGTGATGCTGATGGTCTCTTAGGATCAATGTTAATAAAAAGCCATTAGTACCCCAAAGTTCTAAATATTTTCTTTTCCCCAGTGTATAGTAGCACTGATAAAAGGCCATAGGTTTAATTGGGGAAGGTCAGGAGAAAGAAACAATATAAATTTTACTAATGTACCAGAATCCTTCCTGGAGATCTGTCCACCTTCTCAGTCCAAGGGTTCTAAGTCTGTAAACTGTCTAAGCAAGGGAGTAAATTGAATGGTCACAATTCTGTTTTTATGATTAAAGTTAGACTTTTGTTTGCTTGACCTAGAACTTTGGGTTTAGTGCATGAAGTAAGAATTTCACTTCTGGGAACACCTTGATCAGATAATACTATAAATCTGCATAAATCAGATTGTTCTGATCACTCTTTTGACTCTGGTATTTATATTGTAACTATGGCCACCTTATCTTTGGTGGTTGAATGCCACCAGGTGTCCCCTGACACTAGGATTCATTTATCCTCAACACATTTAGGTTTTCCAGTTGAATGGTTGATATTCCTATCTGTAGGTCTGGCCTATAGAGCACAATGATTATAGACAACTTCAGTGTTGCAAGGACTCTCCTCACAAATTTGTTTCCCAAAGTTTTAGTGAAAAATATATCTCCTGGAGCCTACCAGTGTGAGTGAATAGACCTTAATTACAAATCCACTTTAACATTCCAGTCCCTTCCTCTATGTTATACCAACAGTGATTATGAACTTCCAGTTTGCTCACAGTGGGCCACATTTTTAAACACATGTTAACCACAAACCAAACAAACCGTTAGAGCATTTTCTGACTCCAGAAGTGCAACATTAAGTGATAAATCAATACTAGTGATTCATATCAATACATTTGACCTGAAATAAATTTCCTTTATTCCACACCTTTAATATCCATTCCTATACATTTTCCTGTGTGGTGACATGAGAATTAGAAAAATCAAATTGTTCTTTTGCAATGTAATGTGCTTACTGATGGATTACCTATGGTACGTCCTTTAGGAGTTTACTAGAATTTGAGCCTCATTGTAAATCTTTATTAGGTGAGGTTATGTGGAGAAGAAAGCTAGGAAAGAAAGAAAGAAAGAAAGAAAGAAAGAAAGAAAGAAAGAAAGAAAGAAAGAAAGAA
>NW_022920949.1:0-222 GCF_012274545.1 Fukomys damarensis
TAGCTAAGAGTTTTGTCTTTTAATCAGCCAGCTGGGTGAGTCTGGAAAAGAGATAGAACTTCTGTTTAGCTTGGAGGAGCTACTTTGTTTAATGAGTTTCTTGACCTGGGCTGCTTCCACTGCCTCTGGATTCTGGAGCATGCGTGAAGATTGCAAACATGCACACTTGGAAAGACACTTCATAGAATTAGGAGCCTACTCAAATTTATTTTTTTAAAGGAT
>NW_022920950.1:0-212 GCF_012274545.1 Fukomys damarensis
GAGAAGAAGAAAAGGAATTACGGTGTGATGTTTTAAGTGTATGTACCAACTCCACATGAGGAATGTAAATATTATACACTGTAAACATATATAAAAGAAAAAAAGCAAGGGGATCAAGAGATGGGCGGAGGGAGGAGGAAGGGAAGGGGTTGAAAAAAGGAATAAAGAAGTGTCATATACATGTAGCAACTCCACACAAAGAATGTAAACAT
>NW_022920951.1:0-299 GCF_012274545.1 Fukomys damarensis
ATCCCCAGCCCAATTATAGATACTTAAACAATGTAAATGTATAGAACATCAATCATTCAAGTATAAAATATTCAGGTGCAAAGCAAACGATTTACACATTCAGGAAAAATACATACGAGCACTCTGAGTATCTCAAGTTATATCTTGTAGTAGTAATATCTGAGTAGTCTCAAGCTCTCTCAGATATTAACCACTTGAAGCTGCCTACCCCTTGTGAAATGTTATGCTAATATTTCTTCAAAAACAGAACTGCATGTGAAGAATTGGAAGTAACATTTACAGCACCTCCAGTCCTCTTA
>NW_022920952.1:0-1500 GCF_012274545.1 Fukomys damarensis
CAGAAAAGAAGAAAGATCAGATACACCCTCGGCAAAGGAGACAGTGTAGGAGCAAAGCGCTGTAAGCCACTGTAGCACAGAACACCATGCAGATGTGGTATCCTAGGAGGTGAGCCGGGGTGACCAGGCTGAGGCCAGAACAGGAGAGCTAGCAGGTCTCACTGAATGGCATCCACAGAGGCCTTAGGAAGCCCATAAAGTTTAGCCTTGTCATAAACATTTTCACATTTATGCTTTCATATTTATACAAAAGTTGCAAAGATAGTAGAGTTCCCATCTAGTTTCCCTTATGGTTAACAACTTACATCAATAAAGTCCACTTATAACAACCAATGAACCAAAAATGATACACGATTGCTCACTAGCGTCTGTATTTTATTCAGATTTCTTTAGTTTTTATCTATATGTGTTCTGTTCCAAGATTCCACCCAGAACCCCACTTTACATTCCATTGTCCTGTTTTCTTGGTCCCCTCTGGTGTGCGACTACTTCTTAGACTTTCCTCATTGCTGATGCCCTTGATAGTTTTAAAGAGTACTGATCAGGTGTTTGGTAGAATGTTGCTCCACTGGGACTTTTTTTTAGAAGGTGGGACTGGGATTACGGGTTTGGAGAGGAGGACTACAGAAGTGACCCTTCCCTTTTGTCACATCAGATCAGTGGCACATGTCATCGATAGGAAGATGCTCTTCTTGGTCAGCTGGCTAACTGTTTGTCACGTTCTCCCCTGCAAACGGTTCTCTATAGTGCTATTTGGAAGCATGTTTTAGGAGCAGCCCCCACTTATGGGGTGGGGAGATACGGTGTTCCTCCCTGAGGTGGTGGAAACTATATTCAGCAAGGTTTTTCAGCAGGGGAGGGGCCTGGTTTAAGAATGCTCCAATGAAAATTGCAGGAAAAACAACAAAAAACAAAAAAACATCACAAGCCAATTTGAAGGAAAATGTGGCTCCTTCCCTGGAAAAAATACCAAGCTATTTGGTCTCAGCTTTTAGCATTCAGGTGGGTTCCAGGGACTGAGTACATAATATTCATTAAAGGTCTCTGTCAACCAGGCAAAAACCACATGCGTAATGGCAGGTCTAACCTGAAAAAAAAAAAAAAATGGCGAGAGTTTCATCCTTCCGTGCACTGGAGTTTCATTGTAGCTTCAGGACTGGAGTTTCATTGTAGCTGCGGGACTTGTTTCACTGGGGTGTGGAGGTGTATGCTTCCCCACGGGAATGACCCAGGGAGGTGGCACCTGCTAAAGTTCTTTAGCTTCGCTACAGTGATGCACTCCTTTTATTACCCAGTGCCCACTTTTCTTCTCCCTGTACTGAGTTACTTTTTGGGGGAGAGTGAAGCCTGAGCCTTTCTAATATCTGGGAGCCTTTTGTCCACATACATGGACCACTGTGTTGATGAGACTATAAATTAAAGCAGCCTTTTCAGACTGCAAGTGGGCTGTACCTTAGGATTGTACAATTCTTCTATTTTGACTGAACACTGTGGGGGGGG
>NW_022920953.1:0-611 GCF_012274545.1 Fukomys damarensis
GAACTGACCCAGACTATGCCCTCCTATTACTTATACACAATCACAAATGTGAAGACAAGATGCATGGTGTTAGACCATCTAACAGGGAGACACATTTGTTTGAGGGAAGAAAGGCAGGGGATGGGAGGGACGTTCTGAAGGAAATGGCGTTGGAGGTGAAATCAGAAGGAAGGGTAGGAGTTAGCTAGACAAAGAGAAAAGTGCCCCTTGCTGGAGGGGATATTTAGGTACAGACGGTTGTAGGAGTGACTGAATTATGAATTGTGGAGGAGTGCTGGAGTTGAATGGAGGGGTAGTGAAGAGGGAGCTTGAAATATTAGGCCAGAATGAGGGCATGAAAACTCTTGTGGCTTGTTTCCATGGCTTTGCCAAAGCATGGTAAGGCTTCAAGAAGAAGAAAGGCATAACAAGATTTGACTTTTATAATACTCTAAGTGAAAGAAAAATAATGGATGAAAAGACTGTGGTGGGGGAGTGAAGTAGAAAAATAGATAAATTAAAGAAGACTAGTAAAATCAACAAGTCATGACAGATAAGTTTTTGTAAAAGGTGTTAAAGATTGGGATATATGAGTGTAGGAATCAAGAATGTTAGAAATCTAGATCCTGTTC
>NW_022920954.1:0-205 GCF_012274545.1 Fukomys damarensis
GGAAAAGCCAGTGTCTAATGATGGAGATGGAAAGAAAGGAAATGCTAACCCAGCATGTCACAAGTGCTCAGTCAGAAATCTACAAGTGACGCTGCACTCACAGTCCAGCAAGATTTTCCTACAGTCATGGAGAAAATATTCTCAGGGGAGTTGCTTCATAAAGTCAATCCTGAGACCATACTGTTAGTCAGAGACAAAATAATAC
>NW_022920955.1:0-257 GCF_012274545.1 Fukomys damarensis
CTTTGTGATAGTTCCTGTGTGATTGGGGTTTTGTTCATAAAGTCTTTGCCCACATCAGTGTCTTCAAGAGTTTTACCTAGTTTGTCTTCCAGCAGATTTAGTGATTCTGTTTTAATATTCAGATCTTTGATCTCTTTCCATTTTAGTTTAGTGTGTGGTGAAAGATATGGGTCTAGTTTTAAACTCTGACAAATGGAAAACCAATTATTCCAGAACCATTTATTAAAGAGGCTATTTTCTTTCAGTGAAGATGCTTT
>NW_022920956.1:0-241 GCF_012274545.1 Fukomys damarensis
GAGGTGGAAGATGGAGAAAGGAGGGACCGTGTGGGAGGTGGTACAAATGGTCCAGATGTGGAGGGTTGGAAGATGATTGCAGAGGAGAAGCCAAGGAGACAAAAGCCTTCTACTCTGTACAACATCTACCTAACAGTCGTTTAAGTGAGTTTACATTTCCATAGCCTGTGTTCATTTGTAATATTTAGTTGCTTGACCTTCAAATTCTCCAAGACCCTTACCGTTTTTAAAGCTTATGAAG
>NW_022920957.1:0-244 GCF_012274545.1 Fukomys damarensis
TCCTACGGGGTCATTCTGCACTCCCTGAAGAACCTGAGCCAGGAAGGGAGGCACAAGGCCTTGCCCATCTGTGGCTCCCACATCACCATGGTGGTCCTCTTCTTGGTTCCTTGTATTTTTATTTATGTGAGACCTCCGTCTACCTTGGCCATTGATAAATCCTTGACACTGTTTTACACTATTGTGACCCCTATGTTGAACCCTCTCATCTATACTCTGAGAAACGCAGAGATGAAAAGTGCCA
>NW_022920958.1:0-228 GCF_012274545.1 Fukomys damarensis
CTCACCCAGCACGAACTCTACATCACAGAACTGGCGGCTCTCCCACAGCCGCCCGTAGTCCTCGTGCAGCGTGCACTTGGGGTAACAGGAGAACTGTGGAGGGAAACCCGTGTCCCATGCAGGCCAGCCCCGGCCACCTCCCTCCCTGCAAGCGCTGCCTGCTCCGGGCCTTGACGGCTGTACCCGTGCCCAGCTCACACCAGCTGGGGACTCCCACTGCTCTGCTTG
>NW_022920959.1:0-554 GCF_012274545.1 Fukomys damarensis
AAAATCATTATTTTACATTAATTTCCCTCAAGATGCAACCCCTTATTGTGAGCACACCCCACTGTTCTCGCCGCTTTCTGAAGCAGTTCTGGGAGTCCTCTTTCATGAGTGTCTCTACAAGGCAAGGTAAAAAATGCAGTGAATGCTGCTGCTGAATGCCTTCCAATGAAAAGGCACGCTCATCTGCCTTATTTACCAGGCATGGCACTTACGACTCCTGGCTTTCTCACACAGTCAATATGATCACGAGGGGTACACATTTTGACTTGGTTCAGGACATCAAGATAGCCACAGCCAGGGCCAAGGATTTAGCTCAGTGGCACTGTGACTGCCTCGCAAGCACAAGGACCTGAGTTCAATTAAAAAACAAAAGCAAAAGATAGCCACAGCAATACAATTGAAGACACTCATGAAAGAATTTCCAGAACTGCTCCAGAAAGGGGCAAGGATAATGGGATAAGCGTGTTTGAATTGAGTGGGAGTATTTTGAGGAGGATAAATGGAAATGTGTCTCTTACTGTGTATATTTTCTAAAAAAGTTAAAACATTTGCTG
>NW_022920960.1:0-340 GCF_012274545.1 Fukomys damarensis
GATTTCTAATCTGATCTTTATAATTTCCTCCCTTGTATGAGCTTTGGGTTTATCTTGCTGTTCTTTTTTTAGGAGCTTAAGATTCACCATTAGGTTGTTTAATTGAACACACTCTGTTTTCCTAGTGTGGGCATTCACTGCTACGAATTTCTCATGTAAAACTGCTTTTATTGTATCCCATAGATTCCTGTATTGTCTACTGGCATTATCATTAAATTGTAAAAACTGTCTGATTTCTTATTTAATGTCTGCTATGACCCATTGGTTGTTCAGGAGGATGTTACACAATCTCCATGTGTTGGTGAAGTTCTTACATTTCCTGTGCTATAGATCTCTGGTT
>NW_022920961.1:0-220 GCF_012274545.1 Fukomys damarensis
CTCAACTACATAGTGAGACCTTGTCTAAAAAAAATAAAACTAAAAAAAATTTAAAAATCAAACGGGGGATGGGGAGGAAGGCTGCCTCAGCCTCACTAGTGCCAGGGTGCCAGGCGTGCACTGTATTTCTACTTAATTCTGCACTGGGATTCGTCCCAGAGGACTCAGATTCCTAGGCTGTAGGAGCTCAGAGCAGGAGCTCCTGTTAACTGCCGAGGTT
>NW_022920962.1:0-287 GCF_012274545.1 Fukomys damarensis
TGTGTGTGCACGCACACACGCTTGTTATCATTGTTATACTGTAACATTAGGCTAAAATGCATTTCAAAAAAGCTTCAAAAGAGAAGTTACAAAGGGACAATTTGAGAAAACAGAAAAGAAAGAACAGCCCTCATGCCCAACTAGTCTTGGGTTAACGAAGACAAGGGTGTGTGGTATTAGAGTCATGATCACAAATCTTTAATACCCCTGTGTAGACTGCCTGCCTGAGTCACTGTCTGGACAGGGCAGAGGAAGGAGCGAGGAAGAAAAACCGAAGTGCAAGCCAA
>NW_022920963.1:0-809 GCF_012274545.1 Fukomys damarensis
AGAAAAAAAATCTATGTGCCGAGTACAGACAAGTATTTTCCAAATATTCTCGGTCTGTGAGTGGTTGACCCCATAGGTGTGGAACCCATGGATATGGAAGCCAGCTCCGTTATATGGACCTGTATTTGTGTGTACGTGTGTCTGTGAGTGCGTGTGGACACACGTCTGCACGTATGACCCAAATATGGTCAAAATGAGTGATGAACAGTAAAGCACACATCACCATCGATCCTGTTCGCGACCCTCCCTCTCTTCAGACGCACTTAGCTCATCGTTCCTGCCATTTTCTGAAGCGGTTCTGAAAGTCTTCTTTCACGAGTGTCTTTCTGCGGTGTGGGTATAAACACCGTGAATGCTGCTGCGGAGTGCCGTCCCACGGACAGGTACACACATAGCAACGTGCTGGTGAGTCCTCATCCACCTCCCTCATCACCTATGGTACTGCGAGACTGCTGGCTCTTCCTCAAAGTCAAAATAAGCATAAAAGGGGAAGGTTTTGAATGGACTCGGGACATTGGGGCAGCCACAGCAGCAATGAAGGATACTCGGGACAGAGGACTTGCAGAACTGCTTCAGAAAGTGCAGTACAAAGTGCGTTCAAAGTGAGGGGAGTGTTGCCGAGGATTAATAGCCACGCGTCTTCTACTGTCATGAATTTTTAAGAGTCGGAACATTTACTGTATAGTTTGATCACACTTTGTGCAAGTATATGCAAATATATAAACATTTAAACATAAATATATAAAAAATATGCGTATATATGACTATAAGTACACAAGCACCATTAATGTGTCTCAGCTGGATCTCTC
>NW_022920964.1:0-404 GCF_012274545.1 Fukomys damarensis
TAGAGTTTCCATTAGTTCCTCTGTCATCTGAAATTAAATCTGAATCTAAATCATAATCAAAGTCAATTCCCTCTTTTGCAAAGTCAATTTCCTCTATTTCTCCTGTGCTGCGATTGTATTCAGCGAACTCTAATGGTTCCCAGGACTGATATATCATAGGTGCGAACCATTGTCTAGTATAGGTTGTGTTCATTCCTAATCCACATGTGAATGTCTGTGACACTAGGGCATCTAATTGTCCTTCCCATGATGGTGTAATAATCATGGTTTCATATTTATTATTAAATTTAACTTGTGTCATTTTCAAATTTTCCCATGTTTTCCATGCAGTGGCATATATGGCCATATGACTTGTCTTATTTCCCCAAAATTCTATCTTGTGACATTTGATTGGGTTTGGTTCA
>NW_022920965.1:0-238 GCF_012274545.1 Fukomys damarensis
TTTTTTTATTATTTAATTTCTAAATGATGGCTGATGGCCCTTCTATCTGGGGTAAGATAGGATCTCAGTATTACAATTTACATTCCTCTAATGG
This sequence comes from Fukomys damarensis, assembly GCF_012274545.1. Classification (NCBI taxonomy): domain Eukaryota; kingdom Metazoa; phylum Chordata; class Mammalia; order Rodentia; family Bathyergidae; genus Fukomys; species Fukomys damarensis. Next base: position 95 of record NW_022920965.1, read on the forward strand.
CCAACAATGAATCTGTAAGTTTTTATCAGATGAATGAAAATGAAGTACAAAATAGATCCTTTCAGTTAATGAAAGAATGTCAGGAACACATACCTACTTACAATGCAAATGAACATTATGACTTTGTATTGCAAAACAAGTGCC
>NW_022920966.1:0-436 GCF_012274545.1 Fukomys damarensis
GCTGTGAGGGGCTTCTACAAGAAAACGTCTTACGGCCTAAGAGAGTGTGAGGCAGGTCTGAGTTTGCACAAGCCTCCAGAACTCTGTATAGTTGGAGATAGGTACAGTTTGATGTTAGAACACAAACACATTCTGCAGAGTGCCACTGCAGTTTAAACTGCAGTTTTCCCTGGGAAACAGCTTCTTTCACTGCTTAGCCCTTTGAAACCAAAGCGGTTAGTTTCCTGAATTTGAAGTACTCCACAGAGAAAGCTGCTGCAACTCTGTGACTTTACCAGTGAAGTCCACATCTTATACGAAGTACAAATGTGTTCCTTTTTGTTTGTAGGTCTCTGACTTGCAGAGATTGAAACCCTGTTGTGAGGGGCTTCCTCCAGAAATGACCTTAAGTCATAAGTGGGTGCCTAGCAGCTCTGAGTGAACACAAGCCTGCAGA
>NW_022920967.1:0-443 GCF_012274545.1 Fukomys damarensis
ATCATGTGAAATGTTTTGAGACAGAGTACTATATTTGTGAATATAATTTTATGGCTTTTATTTAATTTAGCAGGACCCATTCCGTAGATAGGGAAAACTAAGAAAATTGATTTCTGCTGTATAATCCGGCATTTGTTGTAGATTAAAGCTTATTTTTCTGTGAGTGAAACATTCAATAAATACTATTCTTTAAAATTAAAAAAAAGGGGGGGCTGGGGCTGAGTTTAGCAAAATATTTTAATTTTTAAAAATATTGCTGGGCTGGGGATTTAGCTCAGTGGTTCCGGTGCCTGTCTTACAAGGACCTGAGTTTGATCTCCGGTACCAAAAAAATAAAAATATTGCTGATTGGGCCAGGGATTGGCTCAGTTGTTCAGCCACCTGCCTCGCAAGCACAAAGGCCCCAGTTAAATCCCTGGTACAAATAATAAAAATTAAAAAAA
>NW_022920968.1:0-309 GCF_012274545.1 Fukomys damarensis
TGGGGGAAAATGTCATGCATTTGGCATTTACCCACAAGGTACACCCCGGTCCACATGGTACAAGGCAAACCAAAAGCAAGAAGAAAGCTACGGTCTCAATGGGTTGAATAAAAGCGAGGACGAAAGCCAGCTGTCCAGAGTAGTTAGAAAGTAAGATGAGCAATCCAGAAGTACAAGGAGGAAGCACCAGATACAGTTGCCTCTAAAATCATCCTAGATTATGAGTTGCTCTCTGACATGTGTCTGTGTGAGAAAGGCTCTGTGGACACTCATGGAAGCATTAGCCTGAAGGTTAAAAGAACCAGGAGA
>NW_022920969.1:0-272 GCF_012274545.1 Fukomys damarensis
TTGGATAGAAGTCATTATTGAATAGACATCAATGTAAGCCCAGTTTTTACTCTGAAATGTGAAGAAAGGCAGTAGTGAATGCAACAAATTAATTTACTCACTATATCCATACCAGGAAGGAACAGTTATCAGCTTCCTTAGCTCTGTATTCAAGGAGCTAACAATAGATTTGGGTATGTAAAATGAATGAAAGCAGAAGGAAAATAGTGTTATAATCATGCTGCCTTGTTCAACTTACTTCTAGTCAATCATAATCAAGGATCTGTCATACA
>NW_022920970.1:0-216 GCF_012274545.1 Fukomys damarensis
GAGAAGTCACCGCAGCAGCACCAAACAGAACCCGCCACGCTGAAACCCAGGCGGGCTCCATGCCGGACAGATGGCTGCCGCCCCCCACGGCTCACGGACCCCCGACCTGGATGGCTCCTGGGTGTGCAGGATGCGAGGCTTCTGCTCGCCTCTGCCTGCTCTGCTGTGCCCGCGGGTCAGGTCGGGGCGGAGGCGTGAGGCCCCTGGGCCACCAAG
>NW_022920971.1:0-982 GCF_012274545.1 Fukomys damarensis
AGTAAACTGTAACTATAGAGACTTCAATATATTTTCATTTAATCCATCCAACAATTACTTGTTCAGTACCTGTTATGTTAGGCACAATAGTCTTTAGGGACAGGAATGAACAAAAAAACAATGCCATGGCATTCAAAGAAGTTAATTTTGAATATAGAAGACAGAAAACCAATGCATAAATAACAAAAGTTCATATATACATATACTTACAAAAAAGCAGACAGAAAATGATCACTAGAGGTAATATAAAGGAATGTGGAGTTCTTTTTCAAACAGTGTTCTCAAGAAGACCTTCAAGGAGTTGATACTGAAGTAGTACTTAAAGTCAGAGAGGAGAGACTTGTGCTAATATATGGGACATGGGATTCCAGACACAGGATATGGAAACTTCAAAGGCTCTGAGGTAGGAAGATTTCAATCAAGTTGAAGAAAGCCCAAGGAGGCCAGGAGTAATGGAGTAAGATGAGCAAGGGAAAGACCAAGAAAGAAGGAGATTGGTTATGGATGCCAGGGGCGTCATTTATGTATCAAAACCCACGAGAAAGATTTGAATTTTGTTCCAAAATCGATTGGAAATCTTTTATAGAATTTGAACAAAGTGGAAAAATTTGTATTACTTCTGTTGGGTCAGTGAATCATTTTCATCAGTATACGTTTGTGATACACAACAATCACAGCCATCATGGGAAAGTATACATATACATATCAAATCTTATCTTTATTTCTCCTACACATTCCTGCCTATTTGAGGAATCTCCGTATCAATTTCTTGTGTTAGTTCATATTATTTACTTTTTTGGGGAGGGACACCGGGATTGAACTCAGGGCCTTGCGCTTGTCAGGCAGGCAGCAGAATGACTGAGCTGAATCCCTGGCCTTCTTGTGCTAATTTACATTCTTGCTAACATTGTGGAAGTGCTCCTTTTTCCTCACAGGCATCTGTTGCTTTTTTGTATTAATGATGGCCATTCTTTCTGGACTG
>NW_022920972.1:0-213 GCF_012274545.1 Fukomys damarensis
ACCTTCCCTGGACTCGGAGCACTTCCTGGGACCAGCCTGGCCTCCTTTTCCCACCTCTGCACAGCTCCCTATGCTGGAACCTCCCCTCTGTGCTGCCACGCCTGTGACAGAGCCAAACACTTGACAACAAAGACAACTCAAATACTACCCGGCCCTTTTTTCCAGGGGGTTTCCAGGACTTCTTTATACTTCCTCAGGCTTTCTGTGGGCTGA
>NW_022920973.1:0-207 GCF_012274545.1 Fukomys damarensis
TGCCTGTATCTTTCTATGCTTCCATTTCTCTAGCATAAAAAGTAGCTTCAAGAATGCTTAGAGTTTAGTCAAAGACACAATATAATATAGTAGCAAATGAAGAATCATATTTGTATGTTTGTGATATGTTCATACTTAGGGAAAAAACAGTCAGTAGAAAAATAACTTTCCACAGGTATTAATGAACTGCATGAGATGGTACGATGG
>NW_022920974.1:0-693 GCF_012274545.1 Fukomys damarensis
TGCCTACAGGGATCTCAGCTCCCACTGTGCCCCCTCTTTTGCCACTTTTCTTCTGCCAGCCACATTTCCTGGACATTCCCTCACCACCCCTTGCTGGAAAACTTTCCTGAGTCTTCTTATAAATGGAGGCAAACTTGCCTTTCTAGAGCTATTTACAAAGCTTTCTCTGGGGAAGGAATTTTTAGCCTCTAATCCTTGAGGTAGGGGGATGAGAAAGGCTGGGATAAAGTACAAGTAGCTGGGAGAGAGGTTCTCTTAATTTGCCATTATCCTACTGGTCCATCCAATATGCTGTCCCATTGATAAGTGAGTAGGAATAGACAGCAGGCCTGACACTGAAGTTCAGTTGCAAAACCACCTCTCAAATGCTTTGATCATCTCTGGCTGGTCCCAGACTCCACAAGTACACACACTCCCCTAATTTCTCAAAAAATTTTATTTACTTTAAATTCTTCCTCTGATTGTTAAGGAACCACCAGGAAATGAAATGTGTTTCAGAGCCTGGCACATAGTAAGCACTCAGTAAATGTTAGCTATTAATAATCAAGGCCAGGGATTTAGCTCAGTGACACCACACCTGCCTGTCAAGCACAAGGTCCTGAGTTCATTTCTGGTACAGAGAAGGAGAAGAAGGAGGAGGAGGAGGAGGGGGAGGGGAGGGGAGAGAGGAGAAGGAGAAGAAGGAGAAAGAGA
>NW_022920975.1:0-279 GCF_012274545.1 Fukomys damarensis
ACCTCTACCTTTCAAGTATACGATGTTTAACACAACATGTTCACCCTTCCATTTAAGATCATTATACCGAATTAATGTAGTGACCCTGAGCACGGCAAGCTTATTTTTACTGGTTGACAGAGGGCCTACTGAATCACATTTCATTTTTTTCCTCCTTGACTGCACAATCACATCGCATCAAGTGGGTGTCTGCCCTGGGCCCTTGACAAAATGGGGGCCAATTCTACCTTTCTGTGGGAAGCAGAATACAGGAATTTTGTACAAAGCTGGAGGTTGGCA
>NW_022920976.1:0-1579 GCF_012274545.1 Fukomys damarensis
AGCCAGCTGTTGGTGCATGGGAAAGGAACACCCCCAAACCTCTGGTCACAGCCAAGGTCGCAGTGACACTGATGTCTTAGATGGCAATACAATACTGTAGCTCAAACAGAAAACTCATATAGAGGCAAAAATTAGTCCATGGGAAGAAACAAATTTTCCATTAATCAATGGTCTATTCCTACTAGAATATCTTGTTCCCTTCTTGCTAGGACCCCACTCATGTCCCTGCTTTCCACCTCACTGTCCCCTACCCCTCACCCCTTCTGAAAGCTGTATGATCAATAAATAGTGGCAAGCTTCAGGAGATGGTGTCTTAGCCAAATAAGAGCTTTGACTGTCCTGGGCCCCCCATTTATGCATTAAGTTCTTGTCTTTTTAATCCATCCACAGTACCTTTGGTCAGGAGATTGGGGGTCTGATCAGCCTTCAATTAGTAGTCATTCCATTCACTTTCTTTACCAGGACAACTCTACAATATGGTATTTTCTATGGAGAAAAAGGAATTATTTTGATATTACTTTACTCCAATAATTTTATGTGACTGAGTGGCAGGAAGATAGCCTCTGTCTTCTGCTTTAAAAGACTGTGAGATTAGACATGAATGTGCTTTTCATTACTGTAACAAAATGCCTGATACAGTTAACTTATAAATAGGAAAGGTTCACTTCGGCTCATGGTTTTGGAGTCCATGTTCATTTGATTCTGTTGCTTTGGCCCTATGATGAGGCTTCATATTATGGTGGGAGCACATGGTAAAGCAAAACCACTTGATAGGGCCAGGGATTTAGCTAAGTGGTGCCCCACTTGCCTCGAAGGCACAATGTTCCAAATTCAATCCCTGGTGCAAAAATCAAACAAACACACAAAAACAACAATTAAAAAAACCCCACTTCATAGCCAGGAGGCAGAAGACAAGAAAAGGAAGAGCTAGTATTCTGACACCCTCTTCAAGGGCTTGCTCCTAATTCCCTGAAGATCTCCCACTAGTTACCACCTCTAAAGATCCCACCATCTCCCAAAAGTGCCACCCTGAGAACCAAGGCATTAGTGTCTGGCCTTTGAAACATATTCACCTTCTGTATCATAGCAGTGAGCTATTGCTGGAAAGACCAGGAGAATATATTCTTTCCTCATATCAGCCAAAAATATCCGAGTACCCAAGGAGGAAAAGGGGACAATGGGCTTGAAATTCTTCCAAACCACTTGCAAAGATATGGCTCCATTTAATCCTTATCTTTCTCTGGCATGTGTAATCCTCAGGTCATAGATGAGGATGTTCCCTTGAGCAAGGGATGGCAAAGTCAAGCCGGGTTTTCTGATTCCACAGCTAGTATTCAGCTTCCTGCTCTCTTTTGCTTCAGACTGAGGCCTCAATCCCCTGCCCGCACACTAAGTGTATGTGCCAATCATCTCACTGATGGAATTGCACAGTTCACTCCCTACTTGACTTTTTGAAAGGGTGACTCATGGTCCACTTTTTAAGCACCCATTTTCCTAGTATTTATGAAGAACTTTAAGTTTGACCATGGAAGAATCTATCTGAAAGCTACGACTTCCCATTGCATGTGTTGCCAGTATA
>NW_022920977.1:0-200 GCF_012274545.1 Fukomys damarensis
AATGAGCCAGGGATAGAAAGCCTGCTCCGTGTTCGCTGTGTGGATCAGGAAAAGGGAAAGAAATGAGGCCCAGAATGGTAACAGCCAGGAAGGGAATCTACCAACACCCCAATCCTGCTCTTGCGGAAGCTGAAGATGGAGATGAGAGGGAGACTGGACCTCTGAGGTCCACTGAGGGCTCTTGCATGAATCGAAGCTGA
>NW_022920978.1:0-402 GCF_012274545.1 Fukomys damarensis
CACATAGGTTGTATACTACTGGATATGACAACACAGGTACTGCCTGGTGATGCTGAATTCTCAAGGAAGTCATTTCTCCCCACTTTGGTGCCCAGGGCCATTCCAGGGTCCCTGACCCAGTTGATAGTGGATAGACTTTGAGAGTGTGTGCAGCCCTGTGTGTGTGTTGGGGGGGCTCCAAGGGCTTCTCTCCCACCTCCTCCCAGCATTAAAACCCAAAGCTATGGGGGCCAGCGATTTAGCTCAGTGGTGCTGAAGCACAAGGTCCCGAGTTCGATCCCTGGTACCATAAACAACAACAACAACAAAACCCCAAGGTCTGTACTGAGATAAGGTCAATCCTCCCTAGAGTAGCTGGTGGAGAGGGCAAGGGAGAGGATTGTGTGCTTGAAGATCTAATAT
>NW_022920979.1:0-208 GCF_012274545.1 Fukomys damarensis
CTTACATTAGCCCATAGATCAATTTGGAGGGAACTGACATCTTTACTACAGTGAGTTTTCCAACCTAAGAATGCAGTATGTCTCTCCGTGTACTCAGATCCTCTTTGATTTTTGTCACCAGCATTTCATAATTTCCAGTATACAGATGTTTGGTTAGGTTTTCTACCAAATATTTCATTTTCTTTGGAGCAATTATGAGCAGAGCTTT
>NW_022920980.1:0-235 GCF_012274545.1 Fukomys damarensis
CAAGACAACTCAGGAAAAACAGAGTTAAGATGTTACCCTCGTAGTTTAATCATTTTCTTTTTTTAAAAAAAGGACACACAAAGTGTTTACAGAGCATGCAGGTCCAAGGTGAGGTGCCGGCCAGAGAGATTGTAACCTCCCAATACTTGGGGGAGAAGAGGAGGGACCTGCACACCAGGGTACAGATGACTCTGTGTGCACACTCCGACAGGGTCAGGTTGTTTGTTGGGCTGTC
>NW_022920981.1:0-945 GCF_012274545.1 Fukomys damarensis
GAGGCCTTTTGTCTACTGAGTCCCTGGGTGTCTCAATGAATGGCAAAGCCCTGGTCACTTTTCCACGGGGTTATGTCCCCAGCGATGTATTCTCGCTGATTCTATTGTAGGACCCCAACCGCTGTGTGGGCCCTAGAGAGTCTGCATATAACAAAATATATTCCAATCTACTCCGCTCCCTCCTATCTACAGATAAGATTAGAGAAAATATATATAAACTTGATATGAATAAACAAAGATAATGTCTTAGGACTTTTATCAAGACAGGGCATCCTGAGTCTGTATAACCAACTCAGGATGCCAGACATGTCATAAACCAGACCCCCTAAGGGATAGCAAAAAACTAATCCCCTGCCCCCCTTATTGTGCTTATAATCCTTTTCACTAATCTTCACAAAAGAGACTCCATGCTAATAGGCCAGACTGTGCTTCTTCATATATTAATTATTATCTTGATTAACAGCCCACCCAGGGCAAATGGTTTGATAAAAGATAACCCTAGAACATTTCCTATATAAGATAAGCAATATATTTATAATCTTATTCTATGAATTCCCTGACCCTTTATTAATAAAACCTTATAAAAAATACCTCAGCCCCTGAGCAGTTGCCTCTCTGAGCCACCTGGCTCCGGGAGTGCCGTCTGGCCAGACTAATAAAGGTCTTTTACCATCTAGGCTGGTGTATTCCTTCCTGGGTTTCTCGGTTCTCTATCGTATTCCCGGAGCCTCGCTGGATATTAGGGCCCAGCATCGTGGAGGCCTTTTGACTACTCACACTCCGTGGAGTAGAAGTGAGACTTTAGATCTTACATATTGGAGGCCCCAGCGAGATACCCAGGCAGGAACTGTAAATCCGGCCGAGAGTCTCTGTTGCGGGATCCAGCAGGAGATTCTCAGACACAGACCTTTGAAAGCCTCCGGAGGTAAGCTTTGTGCTGGCGGT
>NW_022920981.1:1415-8242 GCF_012274545.1 Fukomys damarensis
GGCCCGGGCCTGCGACAGGCCTCCAGCATGGTTACAATGCTGCTCCTTGCACACCAGTTCTCATATTCTGGTGATGGCACCGAGTGAGATAAAGACCTTAAGGCACCAGGCACCCAGGCCGGTCCTCTCGCAGGAGCCAGACCCCTTAGAGCCTAGTGACCCCGGGATGAGACCCCCTTCCTATGCGGAATCACCCTCTGGGGAGAAGGGAATCAAGCCTATCTACCCGCCCCTTCCAAGGGAGGGAGAAGTTCCAGATTCCACAACCTCTCCCTCCCGCACCCGAGGGGGCTCTGCCTATGGACCCCCAGAGGCACCCCTGGGGGGACGGGATCTGGTCCCTGTGTGTCCATTGAGGGAGGTAGAACAGGGTCACTACGTGTACATTCCTTTCTCTACGAGTGATTTATATAACTGGAAACATCAGAATCCCCCATTCTCCGAAAAGCTGCAGGCCCTAATTTCCCTTCTCGAGTCTATGTTTAATACTCATGACCCCACCTGGGATGATTGTCAACAACTTTTGCAGGCCCTGTTCACATCTGAGGAGCGAGAAAGGATCAGAGGACATGCTGTTCGGTCGGTGCTGGGGGGTGCCGAGGGCCCCATTGATGGCCAGCAACAGGCCCGAATTGACGCTCAACTCCCCTCCACCCGTCCTCAGTGGCAATCGAACTCCACGGGAGGTAGGGAAGCTCTTCACAATTACCGTCAACATCTCCTGGCCGGCCTTAGGGGAGCCGCTCGCAAGCCTACCAATTTAAATAAGATAAGCGAGGCCCTTCAAGGGCCAGAGGAATCCCCATCTGCCTTCCTGGAACGTTTGCTGGAGGCGTATCATACATACACTCCCATTGATCCAGACGCACCAGCAAACAGGCATGCAATTAATCTGGCTTTTGCAACTCAGTCGGCCCCAGATATTCGGAGAAAGTTACAGAGGTTGGAGGGTTTTGAGGGAGAAAATCAAAAAAAACTGATAAGCATAACAATGAAGGTGTTCACAAATAGAGAGCCACTTGAAGATAGAATGGCTAAAAAGATGGAAAAGGCAAGTGTTATAACATTGAGGGAAAAAAATATATAAAAAAGGAGAGAGAGAGACAAAGGAATAAGGGAGAGAGATGACAACGGATAGATAGAGATCAATGTGCATACTGCAAAGAAAGAAAACATTATAAAAAGAAATATAAAAAATGAAAAAGAAAAAAGGAACAGGAAAAGAAACAGGAACAGGAAAAGAAAAAGGAAAGAATCTTATTCACAGGAGAAGAAGAAGACTGACGGGGCCAAGGCTCATGGCCGCTTAACCCCGATGAGCCTATGGTAACGTTGGAAATAGCGAAAACAGATGTTGACTTTCTCATAGACACTGGAGCGGCCCATTCAATCCTCAAAACTCCCCTCGGGGCACTTTCTTCCATGAAATCCACTATTACTGGAGCCACCGAACAACCTGCCTCTTATCCTTGGACAACATCACGAACCATAAATCTGGGAAAAAATACTGTGACCCACTCTTTTTTGATTATTCCTGAGTGCCCCTATCCTTTGCTGGGAAGAGATCTACTGAAAAAAGTAAGAACTATGATTTCTTTCAATCATGAAGGGGGAAATTTAGAACTCAAGTCGCCACCCACTATCATGATAACAGTCCCTTTAGAGGAAGAATTCAAACTAATTGGAGAAGAGGGAAAATCTCCAGAACAAAAATGGGACTATCTTCGGGAAAAGTTTCCCCAGGTGTGGGCGGAGACAAACTTGCCGGGGCTAGCAAGACACCAAGTCCCAATAGTAGTTCAAGTGAGGGCCTCTGCCTCCCCTGTGCGAGTGCGACAATACCCTCTCCGTCTGGAAGCTAAGATAAAGATATCCCAACACATCCACCGACTTCTGAAAGCTGGGATATTAATTCCATGTCAGTCAGCCTGGAACACACCGTTACTGCCTATAAGAAAGCCTAAAACTTCAGACTACAGGCCGATACAGGACTTACGGGAGGTAAACAGCCGGATAGAAACCATCCACCCAACGATACCTAACCCTTACACACTGCTGAGTCTCATTCCGCCTGCACATATATGATACTCAGTCCTTGATCTCAAAGATACATTTTTCAGCCTGCCCCTGGCTCCAGTGAGCCAACCACTCTTTGCCTTTGAGTGGACCGACCCGGACACTGGGACTACTGGACAATTGACATAGACTCGATTGCCACAAGGCTTCAAAAACTCCCCTACACTGTTTGGGGAAGCGCTGAGCAAGGACCTACAAGAGATAAGAGAAGCTTTTCCCTATGCGACTATTCTCCAATATATAGATGACCTCTTGGTGGCGACCTCAACCGAGAAAAAATGTCTCACAGCTACTGAAGACCTCTTGGAAGCCCTACAAGATCTGGGATATCGAGTGTCCTGGAAGAAAGCCCAGCTCTGCCAGACCAAGATAACTTACTTGGGTTATATTCTTGAAAAGGGAAAACGAAAGTTAACTGAATCCAGGGTGTCAGCGATCCTTCAGATTCCCGCGCCCTGCACAAAGAAACAGGTGCGCGAGTTCCTGGGGACCATAGGATATTACAAAATCTAGATACCTAGCTTTGCTGAAATTGCCAGACCCCTGCATGAGGCTACGGCAGGGGGAAATACACCCCTCCAGTGGACAGAGGCTTGTCAGCAGGCATTCCAAACGCTCAAGACTGCGCTCACCACAGCGCCAGGTTTAGCCCTGCCTGACTTGAATAAACCTTTCACCTTATATGTGGCAGAGAAAAACGGGGTGGCGAAAGGAGTGATCACACAATCTTTGGGGCCCTGAAAACGGCCTATAGCTTATCTGTCCAAAAGACTTGACTCAGTGGCCAGAGGGTGGCCATCTTGCTTAAGGATGATAGCTGCAGCTGCCGCCTTAACTCGGGAAGCTGATAAATTGACTTTTGGCCAGGATCTGACTCTAATTACTCCACATGCCATTGAACCCCTGTTACACAGCTCACCTAGTAGATGGCTATCCAATGCTAGACTGTTACAATACCAGGAACTTTTGATAAAACTGCCGCATATTAAATTTGCCACAACATCTAATCTAAATCCTACTAGTCTGCTCCCTTAGTCAGATGACCAACTGCCCATTCACGACTGCCTTGAAACTCTAGAAAATTTGCGGGGAGGCCATCCAGATCTGACAGACCTGGCCCTGCCCCAGCCTGAGACAACCTACTACACGGATGGATGCAGTTTCATACGTGAAGAAATACAATATACCGGAGCAGCGATAGTGGATCAAAATCAGCAGCTGATATGGGAACAGGGGCTACCTCAAGGGACATCAGCTCAGAAGACTAAACTGATTACTTTAACTAAGGCTCTAAAATTAAAAAAAAGAAAAAAAATAAATATTTTTACTGATAGCCGTTATACTTTTGCTACTGCCCATGTACATGGACAGATTTACCAGAATAGAGGACTCTTAACATCCAATAGAAAAGAGATCAAAAACAAAACTGAAATACTAGCCCTACTACAAGCCATCTGGCTGCCGAGGGAGGTTGCTATCATCCATTGTCCAGGACATCAAAAAAATTCCAGTCCTGAAACAATCGGGAACAACGCGACAGACCGAACAACAAAGCAAGCCGCCCAAAAATCAGTGGGAAAAGAACTGATACTGCTGCCTACACCTGTGCTCCCAGAAAGACCCGAGTACACCAAAAAAGAAATAACAAAAATAAACAAAAACCGCTAGACAAGAGGAAAACACAGATGATAGACAACAAATAAAAGAAAAATTGTCTTGCCAGCAACAATAGCCGACACTTTGCTAAATGAGCTCCATACAGCCACACACCTGGGAGACAAAAGAATGATGGCTCTCCTGCAACCCCACTTTATCAACAGAAGACTAGCCCAAAAGGCCCGAGACAGGGTGAGACGATGCCCCACCTGCCTCAAGATAAACGCAAATCGGATAACAGGGCCCCCAGGGGTCTGATATAGAGGGCTGACTCCAGGAAAACATTAAGAATTGGACTTTACTAAAATAAAATTAGACATATATGGCTATAAATATCTTCTAGTATTTATAGATACATTTTCGGGATGGAGAAAAACTTACCCCACTAAAAAAGAAACAACTGAGATAACAATAAAAAAGCTCTTGACTAAAATAATTCCTCGATTTGGCCTGCCCTTAGCCCTGGGGTCCGACAATGGCCCAGCCTTCACGGCTAAAGTTTCTAAAGTAATTAGCCGTAGTGTTAGAATTAAATAAAAATTACATTATGCTTATAGGCCTCAGAATTCAAGACAGGTAGAAAGGGCTAACCAAACACTAAAGGAGATTTTAACCAAATTGAGCCTAGAGACTAAATTAAATTGGGTCGAACTTCTCCCTTTTACTCTATTGCGCATACGATATACTCCCAAGCCTCCTCTGAACCTGTCACCCTTCCAAATCATCTATGGACATACTCCTCCACTGGTTCCCCATATAAATATAGAATTAAAAAAAATTTTCACATCTGAGACTGCTTAGGTCCCTGAGAGCTCTACATGAAATACAGTCTCAGTTACAAGAACGAGTCAGGGAGTCTATGACACTCCCATCTGAGAAACCTCTACAGCCGCTGCCCTATAAGCCGGGAAAATTGATTTATATTCACAGGTTCGATTCCAGGACATTGGAGCCGCGATGGAAGGGGCCTTTCCCGGTCATCCTGTCTACCCCCTTGGCTGTGAAGGTCGCTGGACACCCGACATGGATCCACCGAAGCCACCTCAAGCCCGGGACAAACGACAACCCAGAGACGCCCGAGAGATGGAGAGTTGTCAACAAGCCCGGAGAACTGAAAATAAAACTTCAATCAGCTGGACCTGCCTCATCATCATCTAGGTGATTTTCCCTGGGACTATAACAACTTTGCCCAAGGGAAACTTAGGCCATACTAAAAATATTTAGATACAGTTAACTAAATCCTTAAATTTGACTAAAATCTATTTAAATGCTGATATAAACTTCCATTATATACTTAAAAACTGCTTAATTCCAATGTGTGCCCCACTAGAAGATATAAGACCATATACTATATTTAAAAACATCCCCAAAAAAAAACTTAATTATGCTGATAGTTTTCAATGGGAACAGACAACCTGCCATAAACCAAAAAATACTATCACACTATATACTCCCAGACTAGTTATGTCCAACAAAACCCAGTGTGTTAAATATGAAAACTGTACTTCCCAATGTCTAAAACTTAAACGGACAAATGGAATGAAATGCCCCAGAGAGCAGAAGGTCACTTATAACAATTATCACATTACCTTGCCGCTGGGATGATTTTATACTTATAAAAGAATAACTTATAATTACATACCAACAAATTTAACCAAAACCCGCTGTTATCTCAATAGATTAACAGCTGTGCTACCTGAAAGGGGAGATCTCCTTACTCCAAACAGAATAAAACGGTAATCCCCCTATACTTCACCCGGATGTGATGATGATATAAGATTCTTAACAGATGCTGAAATAATTCCTATGATTATTTCTATAATAGGTCAACCTACAATCGAAATCCATACTAAAAAGACGGTTAAAAAACTGGCTTACAAGGTAACAAAGGGATTAAACACCACCTCTACAGCCCTAACATTAATTAACCAAGAACTCCAAGAACAAAGACAGGCGATCTTAGACAACAGAGCAGCAATAGACTATTTGCTGCTGTTTCACCATCAGGATTGCGAAAGAATTAAAAATATATATTACTTCAAACTGACGAATAATAGGCCAGCTATAAAACAGGACATAAAAATACTCAAAGACTTAACTACAAAGGTTCATAATAAACAAACAGGCTGGGATTTATTTAAATGGCTAACAAGTTAATTACCAGACCTTACCTGATTAAAACAACTGATACTTCATATAATGACCTTGAAAATTTATATTATGATAACCTATTGTTTTTTACAATATATTCCTATCCCAAAAATTAGGACTAGATATAAATAAATTAATGATTTGATTTGACCCCCCAAAATCAGTGGGGAATGTAGGACCCCAACCGCTGTGTGGGCCCTAGAGAGTCTGCATATAACAAAATACATTCCAATCTACTCCGCTCCCTCCTATCTACAGATAAGATTAGAGAAAATATATATAAACTTGATATGAATAAACAAAGATAATGTCTTAGGACTTTTATCAAGACAGGGCATCCTGAGTCTGTATAACCAACGCAGGACGCAGGATGCGACATGTCATAAACCAGACCCCCTAAGGGATAGCAAAAAGCTAACCCCCTGCCCCCCTTACTGTGCTTACAATCCTTTCCACTAATCTTCACAAAAGAGACTCCATGATAATAGGCCAGACTGTGCTTCTTCATATACTAATTACTACCTTGATTAACAGCCCACCCAGGGCAAATGGTTTGACAAAAGATAACCCTAGAACATTTCCTACATAAGATAAGCAATATATTTACAATCTTATTCTATGAATTCCCTGACCCTTTATTAATAAAACCTTATAAAAAATACCTCAGCCCCTGAGCAGTTGCCTCTCTGAGCCACCTGGCTCCGGGAGTGCCGTCTGGCCAGACTAATAAAGGTCTTTTACCATCTAGGCTAGTGTATTCCTTCCTGGGTTTCTCGGTTCTCTATCATATTCCCGGAGCCTCGCTGGATATTAGGGCCCAGCATCGTGGAGGCCTTTTGACTATTCACACTCCGTGGAATAAAAGTGAGACTTTAGATCTTACACTATAACCATTCCTTTTCAGAGGGCTGTATGCAAGCTGTGGAGAGCTTGAGTGCCCGGCC
>NW_022920982.1:0-222 GCF_012274545.1 Fukomys damarensis
TTCCCAGGGAAAGAATGGGTCAGCCCTGCCATGTTCTGGCCACGCTGAGAACTGCTGTCAGCTCGGAGGCAGCGCCACCACTCGCATCCCCACCATTCGCTCTTTCTGCTTTTTACTTCCGGGCAGCTACTGTGTGCGAGGCCCTGCATGTGAGGCTCGGAAACAGGGCCTAGGGAGAAAACGAGCATACATTGATTGTAAGCTTACAATCTCATGGGGAAA
>NW_022920983.1:0-308 GCF_012274545.1 Fukomys damarensis
GGTGGAACACTGTAAACATTTGTTAAGTTCATTTGTTCAATAATTTGATTGAGTTCTTGTACTCTGTTGCTTATTTTCTGTCTAGTTGATCTATCTATTTGTGATAATGGGTTACTGAGGTACTCCATTACTATTGTTATTGCTTATTTGATTTTTCATGTCTGTTAACATTTGTTATATATAGTTGGGTGCACTCGTGTTTGGTGCATATATATTTATGACTGTCATCTCTTCCTCTTGAATTTCTCCCTTTTCAAGGCTGTAGTGTCCTTCTTTGTCTCTCTTAATCAGTGTTGGCTTGAAAACCA
>NW_022920984.1:0-314 GCF_012274545.1 Fukomys damarensis
TAAAATACATTTTAAAATATGCCAGCAATTATTTTAAACACAAACAGAGTAGGGAAAAAGTAACATACATCCAGCAATTCAACAAGGTAAAGGTGAAAGAAAAAAACAGCATTATGCTTGTATTACTTATTATCAAGGTCTGCTCATTGACATAATCTGTGGACTGCACAAGATGTGAGACAGTGGGATAGATAGACAAAGGAGCTACAGCTGCCATTCTGAGTCCTCAAAAGTTGATGTCTGCTAAGGAAACATATTTCACACACATATTCATAATTAATGAAACTAAAGATTACCTGGAAATCTTCTAATTA
>NW_022920985.1:0-1218 GCF_012274545.1 Fukomys damarensis
CAGTTGACCTGATTTCAGGAGAGTCTAGGGCCTCCCACATGCAGCTGTGTGGGAGCCAAAGAGCCCCAGACTGTGAATTATCGGAGGAGCACTTGTCCATGACTCATGTGTGCCTTCTAGTTCACTCCGGTATATCCTATGGCCAGAAGTGTTCAAGGACTTGCGGAAAGTCTAAGCAATGCCTAGACGTTTCCACCCTTCTTTACCTTGAAGAAAGTGAACTCTGGGGGACTGAGGCACCAATGCACACACAAGCACATAGACACACTCAGACACACACACACTCACACAGATATTAAACTCATCAAAGTAGCTCTGATGAAAGGGATGCCAACAATATGCAATTAAAATGTGAAGATGATTGTATCTATTTGTGTATACATTTATTGAGTATATTATACATTCAGCTTGGCTTTATTGCTGTTTTTTCGAAGGTGGTAAACCTCCATGGTCAATATTGCTAACAGATAAGCAAAGTTTTCAAATTGAGTTTAATTCCTCTTCTTTCCCACACACATCATTCAGTTTTCTATTTACCCTCCAAATGAGTAACAATATGTTAATTTCAACTTAATCATTCCAGAAGTATGTCTTGTGTATCCCTCATCCTATAACACAAGCTTTTTTATATGAATACAGTGGTGCCTTGGCTTATGAACTTAATTCTTTCTATGATTCTGATCACACAGTGAATTAGACCAGGGGTAGAGGGGTTGAAGGGAGAGCAAAGGAATGGAACAAAAGAAGTAAGAACTGAGACACATCATGGAAAGGTACAAGCTCCCAGCGATGAATGTCCTATGGTATACCTAAAATTACCAACAAACTTAATGAATTAAAAAAATAAAAATTAAAATAATGAATTAGACAAGAATTGAATCAAACCAAGGTTAACATTGAACCTAACCACAGCATGTGATTCAAGTTCCAGTCCAACTCAGTTGGTGACCAGAACGGTGGAAAGGATTAAGTTCACTAGCTGAGGCACCACTGCAGTAGCCTGTCAGCTTTCATTCACTTCCCGGCTACGTGACAACGTGTCTTCCACATAACCCACTGGAATAATAACAGTGACAACAGCAGGAACACCCACTTGTGATACATATGCAAGACCTGATGCTCCTGTAAATGCTTTCCTCACCATCCATAGAACATCCTGCAGAAGAAGAGCCTGTACCACCACTGCAGAAACAGGGCAGTCAAGACCCTGACACACGG
>NW_022920986.1:0-246 GCF_012274545.1 Fukomys damarensis
GTTTCATTTTCAGGCCTGCAGATCCATAGCTCCAATGTAGTGCTACACAAAACCTACAGTGAGTGTTTTACAGTCAAATTATGCCACAGATTGAATCAGAAAAACAAACAAGAGATAATGCAACAGTTCAGAGACAAATTCACAACTCTGATTTTCTACTGTTTTGTACCATCCAGAAAGAACTTAAACTTCAGTAATGGAGCCTCAGACATGCATCCTAGTGGTCCTTCCCTTTTGGTGGAAACA
>NW_022920987.1:0-206 GCF_012274545.1 Fukomys damarensis
GCTTGTGTGCACTCAGAGCTGCTAGGCACTCTCTTAGGCCTTAAGGGCTTTTCTGGTACAAGGACTTCACAACAGTGTTTCAATCTCTGCCAGGGAGAGACCTACACACAGAAAGGAATACAGTTGTACTCCACAGAAGATGAGGACTTCACTGGTAAAATCACGGAGTTGCAACACTTTTCTCTATGGAGTACTTCACATTGATG
>NW_022920988.1:0-468 GCF_012274545.1 Fukomys damarensis
GAAGAGTTTAGAAACTTCGAACACACCAGGGCTTGTTGTCCGGTACGAAGTGACTTTAGCAGGAAAAGGGTACACCCGTGCGCCCTCTGGTGGGCACAGACGGGGAAGACCTGCATTGCATTTGAACAAGTACGCGGTCCTCTGGTATCTATGGGGGATTAGTTCTAGGATCCCTGTGAATACCAAAATCCCTGGATGCTCTAGGCCCTTATGTAAAGTAGTGCGCTCTTGTCTCTTTTAAGTGTGCTCTGGATGACAGGATACCTAATACAGTGTAAGTGCTAGTACATGATTGTTATACTGTAATGTTTAAGAACTAATGACAAGGGGGAAAGTCTGTACATGTTCAGTACAGATGCAATTATTTTTCAGTTGTTTTGCAGCGCTGTTCATTGAACCCAGGGACTTCATGCTGAGCTACATCCCCAGCCCTTTTTTATTCATAGGCAGGGCCTCGCTCAGTTGCTA
>NW_022920989.1:0-613 GCF_012274545.1 Fukomys damarensis
GGCTGGTCTCGAACTCACAGTGATCCTCCTGCCTCAGCCTCCCTAGTGCTGGGATTACAGGCACATGCCACCAAGACCCTTGGACTTTCTGACAAGGACTTGCACTGTTATCTGCAGTGAGCTCTATGTCTCTGAGTCTCAACTACATTCTACCAACTCTGACTCCAAAGTTGGCCTTTATAGGCCTACTTTGCCAACTTTGTAAATCATATCTATTTTTTCTCAAGTGAACTGTAACTGATACAGCAATTCCTGGACTTGTGAAAATTCCAGTTGCAAACTTTCATGAATACGAATGGACCTCACACTATAAATATTTGTAGATATGAACAGATAATGGAAGTACCTCATGTGTCTGCTGGACATTGTCATAATTGTGCACTGTGTGCCCACTGCACACTGTGACAGTGTACAGTAGTTTAGTCCTCAATCAGAGCCCAGAAGGTCTGGAAACAAGAGGCAAAGCAATGGTGATGTGGGCTTCCAGAAAGCAGAAAACAGTATAGCTTGTATATTTGTGTCAAAGATGTAAAAGAGTCACTTTGCTGGACTTTGAAGTGAATCAGACTTCTGAACATTCTCCCAGAACAGAACTCATTCATAAGTACAGAGT
>NW_022920990.1:0-241 GCF_012274545.1 Fukomys damarensis
ATTGGGTCTATTATGAGAATAAAAATAGGCTGATTTTTTATGCCTATCCCTTAGAGTTAACATTTTTACATGTTAATAAAATTAATACATACAATTGTATACATTAGTATCTGTCCTGTTTCTTAATTTACTTTTTGTTTGTATTTTGGAAACAGGGTTTCACTGTGTATCCCTGGCAGGCCTCAAACTCACACTGTTCTTCCTGCCTCAGCCTCTGAGTGCTGGAATTATTACAGGTCCT
>NW_022920991.1:0-349 GCF_012274545.1 Fukomys damarensis
TCATGAGAGGAGCATTGAAGAGCTATCCATGAAGAGTAGCAAATCCAGGTATTTGTTTGGATTCCTTATGTATGATTATAAACACTAGAGAAAAATCAGTGATGTTAGGAGGGGTCCAAGATAGAGATGGGCTATCTAAAAGACAATTCTGTCTCCTTTGTTTAAAACATGTCCTCTGCATTTGATCTGGCCTTAAACATCTTCATTAAGACTGCAATGATTCTGGCCTTTTTGTATCATGTAAGGTCATTATTTTTATCTTTATTCCATTCATGAGAAAAATATAGTGGCTATAAGTAACTTGCCACTAAATATATATCAGGTCACAGGTCCATGTCTATGTGACTTT
>NW_022920992.1:0-226 GCF_012274545.1 Fukomys damarensis
GCAGTTTTCCCCGGGAAACAGTTTCTCTCCACGCTTGGCCATTTAAAGCGAAAGCGGTCAGTTACATGAATGTGAAGCACTCCATAGAGAAAGCTGCTGAAACTCTGTGAGTTTACCAGCGAAGTCCACCTCTTATGTGAAGTACAACTGTATTCCTTTGTGCTTGTAGGTCTCTGCCTGGCAGAGATTGAAACACTCTTGTGAGGCACTTTTAGCAGAGAAGCCC
>NW_022920993.1:0-220 GCF_012274545.1 Fukomys damarensis
GTTCAGTATTAGCAGTGATCTAGGAATATAAGTACCTCCTCAAGGGTAGGGGTTCTGGTTAGGATTACAGTTAGGATTAATATGAGTGATAGCCTTGGAATTTTTTTTTGTGCATATTAGGGTGATGAGAATAATGGGACAGTCCCAAGTTAAATTATTCCCCTTTTCTCAATGATTGAATCTTTTAAAGAAGTGAAAGCATGAGCTCTTGGTTTGTCTG
>NW_022920994.1:0-304 GCF_012274545.1 Fukomys damarensis
AGGCAAATGGAGGTACATCCTGCTGGGTGGGCTCTGTGCAGCTGTGATCTTAGGGACTATTCCTGGTCCCTCACCCATTTTCTCTAGTGCTGTTCCCCAGCCCTCTTTCCCAGCCATCATGAACCAAGAAGCCATGCTTCACCACACCCTTTGGCCATGATATTCCTGCCTTGGAACCTGAGCTAAATTAAACTTCCCTTCCTTTAAATTGTGGGTGTCAGCTGTTGTGTCTCAGCACCACGATAGCCAACTGAAACAGAGGTCTCCCAAGGAGGATACAAATGAAGGGATTGATTAAAGAAAT
>NW_022920995.1:0-275 GCF_012274545.1 Fukomys damarensis
TTAGTTAACCCCAGAAAGAGAAAGATTGAAATTTTGGTAGGAAGTGAAACCTGTGAAAATTGAACTGACTGAGTTTAGTATCCATTAGGCATTACCAGCCTTCAATCTTAGGTTTGACTGTCACTAATTCTAGTGGAAGGCAAGAAACCACAGTCATTTCAATTTTTTATCCCGGTTTTCCATGAGAATGTCTCTACTTAAAGGTACTAAAAATTGAGATTATAAGTTGTATCTCTTAACCTACATCTTATTAATGGGAGAGTTTATTGTGCACT
>NW_022920996.1:0-204 GCF_012274545.1 Fukomys damarensis
TCAGCAGTGGTTCATCCTGCCAACAGATGATATGGAAACCTTGGATGTGAACTCCACACTGAATCAGATGGACGTAACAGACACAGGACACAGACACTCAAAAGCAAGAGCATAGACATTTCTCACGATGTCTCACAGAACGTTGTCCAGGAAGGATCACTGACCGAGGCACAAGGAAACGAAAATGCTACACATTGCATCTAA
>NW_022920997.1:0-252 GCF_012274545.1 Fukomys damarensis
TTTAATGTATTTTGGATAAGACTTAAGAAAATTGCTAATAAAAGAAAGAGAAAGAAAGAAAGACAGACAGACAGACAGACAGAAAGAAAAGAAAGAAAGAAAGAAATTTTCTGATCCTTTTCTCAAGTGCTGGGAAAATTTTGTCCTTTCAGTTCCCTCACTTCATTGAGATTCCCACACAAAATCAGCCAATCTATCCATTTATCTATTATCTATCTATCTATCTATCTATCTATCTATCTATCTATCTAT
>NW_022920998.1:0-242 GCF_012274545.1 Fukomys damarensis
ATACTTCTGTAAAATGGTTTGTTTCAAAGTCCAATTTTAATATTATATCAAGTAATTCTTCTGGTTTAGTCTGGTCTGTTGCAGCCTAGTGCAGGAGCCTCCTATAAAGCAATGGCCTTCCACAAATTTTGCTTAGGGGCGTTTTTCCCCAAGGAGCTTCACTCATGGACCCACCAGTGAAAAAAGAAGTCTTTCCTTCTTTTTAAAGGTTTAAGAGTCACGTGTTAGCTTTTCATTATTAT
>NW_022920999.1:0-216 GCF_012274545.1 Fukomys damarensis
GCATTAAGGACTTTTGGCTGTGAGGAATGATGAGAGTTCACTGGGCATCTGTTCTTGCAGGGAGTCAAATGGCACAGAAGCCTACACAGTGGATTGTACGAGTTCACGTGATGCTGCCACGCAGCCAATGGAGTGGGATTTGGAAGAGAGATCCAAGGAATGGGGGGAGCCACCAGCAAGAGCTTGGTGTGCAGGAAATAGCAGATAAGAAGGAAG
>NW_022920999.1:449-800 GCF_012274545.1 Fukomys damarensis
AAAGAGTTCCCAGTGGCACTGAGGAGACTTAGGAGGCTGCTGCAGGCCACAGATTTACCCAGTTGGAAGGATGGCGAAAAAGTCTGGAGATGGAGGGTTATAACTGTTCAAAATTTCTGTGCAATAGTTGGGTAAGACTCTGATGTACATGAAAACCACAGACAAAGGCAAAACGGCTGCTACAGTGATTAAACCTCTTAATAGGATGCGAAATGGTGAAAGGCAAAGTATTCACTCACGCACTTGCTGACTTCTGGGATGTGCTCATGAATATGGTTGATGTCCTAAACGCAGTACCCACAGGACTGAGGGACAAAGGTCCTCAAAGTCCTCAGAGCCTCCTCTCACTTG
>NW_022921000.1:0-871 GCF_012274545.1 Fukomys damarensis
AAAATGAGCCTGAACCTGAAACATACCAATGTCCCAAATTGAAACATGTCATGTTAGCATAATGCCTCCCTTCTGTGCATGTATGGATGTCAAATGCATACAAAATACCTGTTATCTGCTCACAGTCAGTCCATTTTCAAAGCAAAACAGACGCACATTTGCTGACCCAAGGAACATAATGGCATAATTACCTAATGAACTGGTACAGAATTCATTTGAATTTGGCTGTCCTTTTGTAAGGTATGAATCTTTCCAGTGATTAAAGTGATTTAGACAGGAGTAGTTCAGAATAGACAATATTAATTTAGAAGTGAGTCATTATGTTCAGCACCAGTCTGGAACCTAATGAGCTGATTCCAATTCATTTAAATCACTTGGAAAATACATACAAAGGCTGCACAATATATGCAATTTGGAATCAAAAGACATTTCCTCTAAAAACCAATATATTTCAATCAGTAGAAATAAAATAATTCCACAGGTTCTTTTCTCCCAAATTACTGGGCTTCTTTATTACTTCTCCCAAATTACTGGTTTAGAAACTAGCTGGGACTATGGGAGCACCTGAATTAAATACTTCATTTGAAAAAAAGCAAATGAAAAATGTTGATTAATAGTAAATTATTATTTATTTAAATGAGAGATTCACAAACTGAGATGTGGTGGCATTTCTACTAAAAGACTTAGTGTTGTGCTTAACAGCATGAACTGTTTGGAGTATGTTATCAATCTTAGTCTTGCTGCCAAAAATTTCAGAATTGGAAAATCTATTGTGTTATTAAAATAAGTACTTAAAAGAGTTAATAAAGGAGAAAACTCATTATTTTTAGTAATTAAATAAAATGAGTAGAAAATGCAAAACATTTTAAAA
>NW_022921001.1:0-471 GCF_012274545.1 Fukomys damarensis
TTTTTTTTAATCAAATTTTCCAGGGGAATTTACGCATACTTCAGTTTGTAAACCATTGCTGTAACCCATTAGTACTATTCACTCACCTAAAACACTCTGCTGAGTGCTACATTATTCATCACATTTGCAAAAATAATTAAAGCACTGTTTTTATAAGTATACATTTTTCTGTTATTTTCTTACATTAAAGATTTTTTGACTGAACATATTCTTTTTTCTTTGTTTTTCTTTTCTTTTTTTGGGCGGGGGGGTGCTGGAGATCAAACTCAGGTCCTTGTACTTGCGAGGCAGGCAGCAGCACCACTGAGCTACATCCCTGTCCCTAAACTGTGTTAATTCTTGATATATTCTCCAAGGACATGCCTCTTTGCATTTATTTTTAAGAAGAAAAATTTACAATTAAAAATCAGTATGATAGGGCCAGGGATTTAGCTCAGCGGTTCGGTGGCCTGCCTTGCAAGCGCAAGGACC
>NW_022921002.1:0-235 GCF_012274545.1 Fukomys damarensis
AGCTCATAATATATATTAGAGACTGTGTGGTGACTTATTTTAACAAAAAAGGATACCATAGGCCGTTTGTTGAGGACAGCCTAGCTACAGGGGGAGCTTACTAGCATGCCAGTCCTTCATCAGAGCAGTCCAATGAGAACCATGCAGCTGCATGGAGAGCTCACGAGCACCTCAGGTTTTAATTGGAGCAGTCCAGTGAGGACTATCAAGCTGTGTGGGTGCCTCTGCAGCATCC
>NW_022921003.1:0-449 GCF_012274545.1 Fukomys damarensis
AAAGGGAAAATGGCCATACTACCAAAACTGCTATACAGATTCAATGCAAGGCCAATTGAAATTTCAACACTATACTTCATGGAACTAGAAAAAAGAATACTAAAATTTGTTTGCAACCATAAGAGACCTAGAATAGCAAAAGCCATCGTAGGAAACAGACACATAGCAGTGGGTATAAAAATTCCCAATTTGAAGCTACACTACAAACCACTGTGATAAAATCAGCATGGTACTTGCAAAGAAATAGATCTGAGGATCAGTGAAACAGATTGTAAGACACAAAAACAAATCCAGATGTACTCAGCTAGCTCATCTTTGACAAAGGAGATGACATCCTCACTGGAAGAAAGACAACCTCTTCAATAATTGGTGTTGGA
Organism: Fukomys damarensis; assembly: GCF_012274545.1. Taxonomy (NCBI): domain Eukaryota; kingdom Metazoa; phylum Chordata; class Mammalia; order Rodentia; family Bathyergidae; genus Fukomys; species Fukomys damarensis. The sequence continues at coordinate 378 of NW_022921003.1, forward strand.
AAAACTGGATTTCAACCGGCCAAAGATTAAAGCTGGACCTTTATCTTTCACCATGCACTAAATTAAAATCCA
>NW_022921004.1:0-214 GCF_012274545.1 Fukomys damarensis
TTTTTAGGAGACATTATTAAAATTTTTTATTTAAACTAGCATATAAGGTTTATAAAAGCAAAACTGGGAAACTAAATTATGTTCACTCAAGAAATAAATTATTCCCCTGTATCATTCTACCAGATGCAAAGTTGACAATTTATTGATTTGGTTTTTTTTTTTTTCAGAATCAAAATTTTAGACATGTTTAGCCCTCATAGCCTCCAGTCTGTGT
>NW_022921005.1:0-405 GCF_012274545.1 Fukomys damarensis
CATTTCTTCTTGTCAGCATACTCCGAATAACTCCAGTTAGAGTTACTTCCTCATCTCTGTTATGACCAAACAAAACTAACATTTCCTTCACATAACTCTCGCTGCAGTTTCACCACCACATTCCACTGGCTATTAGCTGTGCCCTGTGAGCCAAGGGTGCAGTCGCATATTGTTGTTTGTGTTGATGTGATGAGTAACAGAAGTGTGCTCAGCCCTCTAAAATGAACCCTCGTGGCCAAAATATCATGGCAGATGGCCTGAGGGTCCCCACCCGCTGCTCATGCAAACAGAAATCATGGTTTGAGTCCCATGGCAGAGGACTCCACTAACGTTTAGATTTGGTTCATGTATGGAGCAGTTCATGACCGCTATATCATACTTTAGACTCTGTATCAAATAAGCTAA
>NW_022921006.1:0-2812 GCF_012274545.1 Fukomys damarensis
AAAGATCTTATTCCCAGTAGGAATTCAGTGCACCCCTTTTGCTCTCCTCCAAAACCTGGGAAGAAAGAGAGATCTTGCAAGCAGGGCCTGACCGTCTTGTACACCAACCTGGCTCCATGCCCTGGGGAGCCCAGGTTGACAAGGACACAGGTGAGAGATGAAAGACTTCTGGGGGTGGATGGAGGTATCACAACCAACCAGATACTGGGAGCTTCCATGTGATATGACCAACTCTTTGAAGAGAACACTGCATTTCGGGCAGAGGGAGGTGGGTTCCATTCTGATCCTGCCAGTTCTGGCCATGTGATCTTGGGAAAGTATCTCAGCTAATCTGAGTCAGTTTCGTTTTTTGGAAAATCCCCTACAATGTGGTTGTGTACATCAGGGCAATAAAATGAAGGAAATGATACTTATTAAGTGCTTATAATATATGTAATACTTTAAATATATTACTATTTCATAAGAGGCCTACTCACAAAATTACACAATAAGAGTTACTGTGAAAGTGATGAGTGAAAATACATTAGTTTACTATGAGTTGTTTTCTGGGACATGATTGTCTATGCATTTTCTCACTGTTCATTGGACCTTAGCCTTCATAAGATCCCTATAACAGGTAGTGCTATGTGTTTACAGAAGACTTAAGCACAAAGAGGTTCAGGAACTTGCCCAAAGCTGCAAGACCAGAGACTGGAGAGCCAGGACTCAACCCACATCCAACAGTGCTGGACCATCACAGAATATTTTGTGGATACAGCAATGAAAGCTGAAAGACAAGATGGCTAGATACAAGTGACCCAGTTTGAAAACAGTAGGTCCAGAGTCTAAAGAGAACTCCAGCCCTTCAGCAGTACCCATCTCTGGGCCAAATGAGTCCCCCACATGAATGGCAGCAGGACAGCCCCAGGATGAGGGGTGCTCAGCACACAGGAGGCTCTTTCCTTCTTTTCTTCCAGGGTCCTTGTCTTTCCCTCTGCTCTTCAGACCTTCTCTGTGCTCTGCCTGTTTCACAGAGGACAACAACCTTCACCATCCAGAGACTCAGGTGGCCCCTGGGTCTTCAGGTCGCTGTCTCAGATGCATCTTCTCTGGAGGTGCTGGAGGATGCTGGATGCAGGGCTTCTTGGAGCATAGTGGGTCTGGGTCCACCACATTATACCTGCTCACAAGACTGTGTGGCTAGGCATATGCGTGAGTATTCCAACACACAGTGGGATGGCCAACCTGACTCCATCTTGCATCTCAATGCCATTTTGTACCCGTGCCTAAACAAAGTGCTTGCACTTGAACAAAGCACCCAAAACCCCCACATCCTGCTTGTAACTTGCTGCAGTTACAGGATGTTCTGTAGCTCGCCTAGTGTGTGTGAAACTTCGTTGAACACCCAACTAACCCAGCATAGCTCTGCTTCTGTGAGATTATGTTTGCTCTCCCCTCAGTCCTCCCCCACTGAACACATGATTTAAAAGGAGCAATCAAACCGCTTCCCATTGCTGAGAGAACTTTCTGGGCACTAGCCCCACCCCAGCCGCCAGCTATAATAAAGGGGCTCGAATCTGTCACAGAGTGCGGTGCATCTCTATCATTCTAATTTGCTCGTCCATAACAGTAGCACACACACAATAGCCCCTGCGGGAACCCTGAATGTGTCTCACAGACAGGTAGCAAGCCAGAGATGTGTCTCTGTGATGGCCTTTGTTCAGAGACAATTCAGCTTCTGTTATTTGTCTATACCACATCAGCAGAATATGGCTGGACAGGCTTTGTACAGTATATAAGCACTACCTTGAATAGTTCAAATATAACCTGCATGGCCCAAAGGTCAGGGATCTCGGTGGAGACCCTAAATAGGAAGGAATCTGTAGTCACTAAATCTGAACTTGAGCGCAAATAAGATTACTTTGTGGCTGTTAATAAGTATGTGCTAAGATGCCAAGGGTAGATAAAAAGAGAAGGGACTCAACATACAGGCAGAAGCACCACATCACAGGTCTTGGACTGCAATGAGCCACTTATCACAAGCACAAGCACATACCAGAAGCTCCTCTCTTGTTCAGCCGCTGAGTGGAACCGAAATGGACATATTGGGGGTTTTCACCTTACATTAGAGCTTGTGAGCACGTCAGCCTCCATTCATCCACAGCCAGGCAACCAACACCACACCCACTCACCCAACCAACACAGCCAGGCATGATCACAACTAGCCAATCAGTACCCGACACAACACCAGTCACTGCCACAGCAAACCAGCACCACAGCCAACCCATCACTGCCACAATACAAATAACCACAGCAACCAAATCAAGCAGTCAACACAACAACCAACCACCTCTCAGCACACCATCAAAGCAAGCAACCACAAACAAGCAAACGTTGCCACATGAAATCTTCCACTTCCACAAATAACTAATCAGACAACTCCAGGATTGCAACAACCAAAGAACTATGGCCATATAATCAACCCCTGCAGCTAACAAATCATTACAACCAACCACAATGCAACTAGCTACTGATACCACCAACTAAACCCCTCCATATTCAACCAACCACTGCCAAAGCCAAACAGTCACAGCCAATCAACAGGTAGCACATCCAATAGCCACCGCTATTACCTTACATTTATCACCTACCAGGTTCTAGGAACAGTGCTAAGTACTCTGTAAACACTCATGTTATCCTCATGTTAACCTTGTGAGGTGAGTATTGTTATTGCTTTTTCTTCTGCTGCTGCTGCTACTACTTCTATATCTACTGTCACTTCTATTTCTTATTCCATTTGTTATATTATGTCATATTATTTATATTTATATAA
>NW_022921007.1:0-272 GCF_012274545.1 Fukomys damarensis
GTCAGCTTAGAGTGTAGTTCTGAGATTAAATAAATGATTATGTCAGCTGTTGAAGTAGTCTGACATATCTGGAATTTAATAAGTGTTACCTCATAAATTATCCTGAGTTGGACTAGAACATCCTCTAAACTCCAGTTAAACATCAAAATTTTATTTATTTATTTATTTATTTTCTCATTGAGTTTATTGGTACATTTTAGGTGTACAGAACAGTTACAGTCATCATTGGGATCTTGTACCTTTACATGACAGGTCTTGGTTCTCATTTTTTG
>NW_022921008.1:0-216 GCF_012274545.1 Fukomys damarensis
GGAGGAGGGCTCTGCAGCCAAGTGCAGTGGGCTAAAATGCCAGCAGGGACATGGGGAGGTGGAAACGACTATCCTTTCTGGAGAGCATCTAGGTTCTCCACCATGACCCCAGTAGGACCATCCACCCCTTCACCCTACCTGACCTTCCCACCGTGGGCCAAACGACTTTGGAAAACTCACGTGCTTCATTGTCCAAGTCCAGGCTCAGGTACATTC
>NW_022921009.1:0-209 GCF_012274545.1 Fukomys damarensis
TATTTTTCAAGTAGATAGTATCATTGCTTTAAAAAATTATACGGGCAGGCTGGGGGTATAGCTCGGTTATAAAATGCTTGCATAGCATACACACAGTCCTAGGTTCAGTTCCCAACATTACAAAAACCAAATAAACAAAAAACCAAACACACACACACACACACACACACACACACTCACACACCATGTGAAATTAAACATAATTATGT
>NW_022921010.1:0-861 GCF_012274545.1 Fukomys damarensis
AAAAAAAAATCACAGGTCAATATTTCACATGATGATTGCTATAAATTAATAGCAAACGAACAAGCTGGCTGAGTTTATTACATCAAAGCAAGGTTAATTTGTCATTCAATCACTGTAATTCATTCCATTAGTAATAAAGGAAGAAACCCCATATGATCATATTAGTTCATGTAGAAGAGGAATGAAGCTCAACATCCAGAGTTTTTAAAGAAATTACTTGAAATAAGACACTTTTCTTATCCCTATAAAAAGTACTTTTACAAAACCTATAACAACCATGCTTTTTAATAACCTAAAATTTTTAGATGATCTTCAAGGCTGCAAGTTGTTGCTACTTCCTATTTAACACTGATTTCAATGTGCTTAACAAGCAGAAAAAAAAGTCAGAAAAAAACAAAACTTGGAAGTAATGAAATGAGGCAATGAGTAAAGATTATATGAATATGTATGTGGAAAATTAAAAAATACTAAAATTGATGTTATCTGTCTTTCTATTGTACAGAATCAAAGTTCAAAAATAAAATGTATTTGTATATACTAGCAACACTCAAATGAAATTAAATATGCATATCATTTGCAAAAGCACTGACATTATAAAGTACATAGGAATAGTGTGTTTAAATATATGAAAGACCTCAATCTGAGAAATGTTTAAGATTAAATAAATGGGCAAACATTTTCACTCATTAAAAGACTCAATATTGCTAGAATAAAAATTTTCTTCAAAGTGATCCCCATATAAATTCAGTCAATGAACTATAAATTGAAATTCCAGGTTCTATCTGGTATGTGCAAGAATGAATGTAAGAAGCCAGGTGTGGTGGCACACATCTATAATCCCAGCACTATGGAGGCTGGTGC
>NW_022921011.1:0-207 GCF_012274545.1 Fukomys damarensis
ACTTCTCAGCCTGGCCCTGATGCTCCCACCCTATCCCCTCCACCTGGCCCTCCTGCTCCATGGCTGTCACCCCAGCCTGGCCCTGCCACTGCCTGGTTGACACCTGCTGCTCCCAGCCTGGCCTCTGAGACTGTCCCTGCCGTCACCAGGCTGTACTGCCAGCCTGGCCCTGACGCTCCCAGCCTGGCCCTGCCGCGCCCAATCTGG
>NW_022921012.1:0-232 GCF_012274545.1 Fukomys damarensis
TCTGAAAGACGCTTTACAAATTTCTTAAACATTTGTCCTTTTAATACCCTCAACCTTAGAGAGAAAATAGGACAAGAAACACATTTGAATTTGGCAATACTTTTATAGCGATATCCCAGATCATTTGGTACGCACAATTCATGCAAATCTGTGAAGATCCCATTCCACCTAGGAAAGGGCTTTCCTTTCTGTACAGTATTGAAAGACACAGGCCTCCTCCTTCACCATCTTG
>NW_022921013.1:0-201 GCF_012274545.1 Fukomys damarensis
TGGCTTGGGTCTAGAGTGTTCCCCCATGGTCTCACATGGAAGATGATGAACCATGGATGTGCTGCTCTCATCAGCAGATTCATCCATTGATGAGTTCAGTAGCTGAATGTGCTGTTCAGAGGTGGGGCTTGGTTTGAAGTTGGTCACTGAGGGTGTGACCTGGAAAGGGACATTCTCTTCATCTCCTCCCTTCTTCTTCTA
>NW_022921014.1:0-225 GCF_012274545.1 Fukomys damarensis
AGAAAGGGATCTGCTGAGGGGCTTGTGTGCTGAGGGGGTGAGGAGAGGAACCCTTTTAGGGGGGCCCTTCTTGGACTGCAGCCACGGCTCCAGGTGGGCGCCCACAGAGCCCGCCCGCTCATCCTGGGTACCGGGCCCTGCCCTGCTGGCCTATCTCGAACGCGCCGCTAGGGGGCTCCCTTTCTCAGGCCGGTCCTGCCCGACTCACCAGTCTCCGGCTTCCAG
>NW_022921015.1:0-275 GCF_012274545.1 Fukomys damarensis
GATAAAGAATGAAATTTGGACAGCCAAACCAAACAATACCACGAGAAGCTATCTGTTGACCATATCACACTGCTGAGCAGTGATCAGTTGGACACCAGTGTTGATGTGATATCAGTTATCGCTAAGGCCACTGCAGTGTTCTATGACCCATCCGTGACATCACTAGAGTTCCAGGACCCAGACCGTCTTCAAATACTGCAGGATTGCTACTATCCATTGCCTGTGTAGATGGACGCCTTTTATCTAATGGAAATTTTGTCACTGACTTTCTTCAA
>NW_022921016.1:0-354 GCF_012274545.1 Fukomys damarensis
AGGCAACTTTTTGCTTACTCAGTGGTCTTCAATTCTCAGCAATCCATCAAGTGGCCTTTTCTCTGCTGCTCACCAGTATACTAAGTCCTGGGTTCAGAATGGTGGCTTTCTGGATCCCTAAGCTAACTTGTTGTCTGGGTGGTCTTCTGGCTGTAGCCTGTGACTCTTGGAATGGCGTCTAGTTGTGCCTCTCACTGGGTCCTATGTACCTGTTGTATGGGAGAGCCTTTGGCTTGGGGCTGTGCACCCAAGTTCCTATTGTCTGAGCAGACTTCTAGCTAGGGTCTTCAAGCACTTATCAATAGTGTCAGGGTGAGCCTCTAGCTGTTGCTTGTGTGCTTGTGTAGCTCTTTT
>NW_022921017.1:0-420 GCF_012274545.1 Fukomys damarensis
CCTATCTTCTATATATGAGATTCTATCTTCACATTCTTTTATTCTGTTGTGTACACTTTCAATATAGTTTTTAATCTCCTGGATATCCATTTGAATCTGTTTAATGGATTTCATTTCTTTCCTATGTTGGGTGTTCATTGTTTCCATTTCTTTCTTATGCTGGGCCTTCTTGACTTCTATAATGGTCCTGAGCTCATCTATTTTTTTGTCAGTTTCTGTTCTAGAGTCTGGAATCATGACTTTCATTTTGCTCACCATCTGTATGGTTTTCTGGGAAATTATTTCTTTTTTGAATTTTTCTAGGGACTGATCGATCTGTTTTGTTACTTCCTGTGCTGTGAGTTCTGAATGTCCTGGTGGTTCACTATCAGACTTTTCATCCTCCTTTGCCCTACTGTTGGCCATTGGTGAACTGGAAGT
>NW_022921018.1:0-214 GCF_012274545.1 Fukomys damarensis
AGTGACAGGAACAGTGTCAAATGTGTGCTTGAAACCATGGGTGTGTTTTGATGGGGACTCATGTCAATATATTGTGATAAATTCATTTTTTAATTTTTAAACATTTATTGGTCTCACCTTGTGAGAATGATGACAAGGCGCAGCAAAAGACAATAAATAACAGTTCAGAGTGACAAAATAAGCATTGTCAATAGAAATGTCAGGGATGTTGGAA
>NW_022921019.1:0-208 GCF_012274545.1 Fukomys damarensis
CATGTGACTCACAGTTTTGGAGGGTCCAGTCCACTATCAGTCAGTCCTACTGCTTCTGGCTCACGGCGAGACAGCACAGAACATGCGGCAGAGCAACACTGCCTTTGCCATGGTGAGGAAGCAAAAGAGACCTCAAGGACAGGACCAGGGTCTCATAGTTCCTTTGAAGGCCCCCTCAATGACCTAGAGACCTGCCCTAGACTCCACC
>NW_022921020.1:0-1769 GCF_012274545.1 Fukomys damarensis
GTATATTGCTACAGTTTAACAAGACTATGCATATAAAAATAGCTTACTTGAATCTGGTTATCAGGTAAGGCACAGATCATTGATACATTATTTGATTCTGATTTTTATGTAAGTTTGGTATCAACATAGAAAAGCACTTCTGGTATATATGCTTGTCTACTTTTTTTTACTTTTTATGAGTAGAGTACTATAAAATAATTAAAGTTGCTCCTATACAGACTATGTCTACACATTTTTTTAAAAAGCTGTGAGATGATGAGCTCCTTGATAAATGACACCAGAAATTCATTTTGGCATCACTGAACACAATACCGAATATGGAATAAGAACTCCATAAATGTCAGTTGAATGACTGCCTGACATTGAAATGCTCCAGAATAAGTTACGGTAGATCACAGAAGGCTGTAAATGCCAAGTTAAGGCACTTAGCTGGAATATTTAAAAGAGTTGGATCTCTTTGAAAATTCGGAACAATAAATTTGGTGTAGTAGGAATTGTGATATGGAAGCATGAAGGTAGTAACAGTACTGCACAACAGGATTGCACAGAACCTCAGTGGAGCCAGTTAGGACCTTACTGAGTGAGTTTTGGCAAAACCAACCGGAGTAAGATCTAAAGAAGAGGTCACTGAAGTGGAGGAGATAGAGGTCAGAAATGTTACCTGTATCCAACAGAAAAAGAGGAGCCACCGAAAGAACAATAGGCTGAGACCTAGACCTTGGTTCTGACCCTAATTGCATTAGTAAGTTTCTGTCTGTTAGTAGCCTTAGGTAAAACAAACAAACAAACAAACGAAAACCCTCACCTCTCAGTTTCTTCCTTCCAGGTATTGCAACAGGTAGTTTACTGAGGTCAGTAGGAGAACTTGTTACAGACTGTGTCATTGTAAAAGCCACAAAGTGAAATAAAACTCCACCAGCTGTTCACAGTCTGAATGCACAGTGTTTGTAAAAGAGACTCAGAATATTCTGAAGTTTGGGAGTTGGATAAACAGATGTTATAAACACCATGGGAGAAGTGTAAACTGGGGAGGAAAGAAAGTCAATGCATTGCATATAAATTGCCAAATAGTCTTTCTGTATAATGAAGCATTTTGGAAATGTTTTGTATCAATAGTATCTTCATAATGAAAGTAGCTGCTTATTCTTATTGCTATTTTTCTCCTATGAGTATATTTTTAAATTATATGCCCACTAAGATTACTTTTATGTTTTATTGTTTTTTAACAACAAGATGCTCATTACACCAACCTCAAAAGAATTTTCAAATTTAATCTCTGAATGTTTTGATAATATTAAAAATCACAGGGCTGGGGATTTAGCTCAGTGGTTCTGCAGCCTGCCTCACAAGCTCAAGGTCCTGAGTTTGATCCCCGGTACCCACACCCCTCAAAAAAATCACAGAATAATATTGAAATGATTGCAAATTCATGCATTTTTTATTATTCCCATAAATCAGTCTGACCTAGGAGAATTAATCTTACCCCTCCAGGAGCACAGAATAAATAATTTAGAATTCTCTGTTTCCTAGAGAAATATTAGTATCACAATAGAAGATGTTCTTATAATAACAATTTTAAGGAAAGGAATGACCTGTTCTTTTTCCACACTACCCTGGACTGTCCTTGGTCTTTATGTGAGCACTGTAGCAGGAGCTTTGGTGGAGCTCACTGTATGTGATCAGACACCAGTCAAGCGAGGTCATTTGTCCCTCCTTAAATCTAGATCTGTACAGTTAGTTTAAAATTTCAATAATCTCAAAATTAATTG
>NW_022921021.1:0-260 GCF_012274545.1 Fukomys damarensis
AGTGTTCTTTCCTTTCTCAATCCTCACTCCCCAACTCAGGTATGTTCATGTTGTGACGGCTGGGCCACCACAGTTGGCACCCAACGTGGGGCCTGAGTGTCGAGGGATCCAATGAAGGACACTGCAGAGAGAATGAGGCCTCAACGAAAAGGTAAGGAGCAATGAGTTTTCTTGTAAATATTAAAAATGGGAGCCAACATTAGTTACATGTTTTTTGTACATATTTTTAAAAAATTATTGAGTGTAGAGGAACCTGAATC
>NW_022921022.1:0-243 GCF_012274545.1 Fukomys damarensis
GCACAGGATAAAAGAGTGACTATGGAAAGCACAAGAGTTAATCACTCCTCTTTTGGCTTTTTCTTGTGTTAAGACTAACTTTTTGCAAGCTGCTTCAACTTGACCTTTCATGAAGCGAGAGGTGGAACTGCCGAGTGGCTTTTGTTGAGAGAAGTAGCCCAGAATCTGAAAGAGGTGGTGGAGTGAATTCCAAAGCCAAATGGCCTGGGAAGATTGTCCCTTAACTTCAAACTTTGTCCTAGC
>NW_022921023.1:0-639 GCF_012274545.1 Fukomys damarensis
GCCTGGCAGAGATTGAAACACTGTTGTGAGGCACTTTTAGCAGAGAAGCCCTTCAGACCTAAGAGAGTGCCTAGCAGCTGTGAGTGCACACAAGCCTCCAGAAGTCTGTATACTTCGGGATAGCTTCAGTTTGACGTTAGAGCACAAACGCACTTTGCAGAGGGCTTCTGCGGTTCAAAGTGCAGTTTCCCCGGGAAACAGCTGCTTTCGCGGCATAGGCGTTTAAAGTGAAAGCAGTCAGTTTCCTGAATGTGAAGTACTCTACAGAGAAATCTGCTGCAACTCTGTGAGTTTACCAGTGAAGTCCACTTCTTATGTGGAGTACAACTGTATTCCCTTTTGTTTGTAGGTCTCTGCCTGGCAGAGATTGAAACACTGTTGTGAGGCCCTTTCAGCAGAGAAGCCCTTCAGGCCTAAGAGAGTGCCTAGCAGCTCTGAGTGCAGGCAAGTCTCCAGAACTCTGTGTACTTGGGGATATGTTCAGTTTGACGTTAGAACACAAACGCACTTTGCAGAGGGCTTCTGTGGTTTAAAGTGCAGTTTTCTCTGGGACACAGCTGCTTTCGCCGCTTATCTGTTTAATGCCAAAGCAGTCTGTTTCACGAATGTGAAGTACTCCACAGAGAAAGGTCCTGAAAC
>NW_022921024.1:0-1171 GCF_012274545.1 Fukomys damarensis
AACTTACCTTCCAGCAAGTTTAATGTTTCTGTTTTGATATTTAGATCTTTAATCCATTTGGATGTTAATTTAGTGCATGGTGAAAGATGAGGGTCTAATATTAACCTGCAGCAGGTTGACATCCAGTTTTTCCAACACCATTTATTAAAGAGGCTATTTTTCCTCCACTGAGGATGGTCAGCTCCTTGTCAAAGATGAGGTAGCTGAGTACATCTGAGTTTGTTTTTGTGTCTTCCAGTCTGTTCCTCTGATCCTCAGGCCTATTTCTTTGCCAGTACCATGCTGTTTTTATCACAGTGGCTTTGTAGTATAGTTTCAAATTGGGAATTGTTATCAATGGTGCCATGTGTCTGTTGCCTAAAATGGCTTTTGCTATTTTAGGTCTCTTATGGTTCCAAATGAATTTTTGGATTCTTTTTTCTAGATCTGTGAAATATAGTGTTGGAATTTCAATTGGCATTGCATTGAATGTATATAGCAGTTTTGGTAGTATGGCCATTTTCATTATGTTGAATCTTCCTACCCCAGGAGCAGGGGATATCTTTCCATTTTTTTATATCCTCTTCAATTTCTTTTTTTCAGAGTGCTGCAGTTTTCAGTGTAGAGATCTTTTGCTTTTTTTGTTAGATTGATTCCTAGATACTTCATTTTTTTGGATGCTATTGTGAAAGGAATTTTTCCCTTGTTTCTCTCTCTGTGAGTCAGTTACTTGTGTATAAGAAGGCTATTGATTTTGGGGTGTTCACCTTATATCCAGATACACTACTGAATCTGTCAATTAAGTCTAGAAGTCTTTTGGTGGAGCTTTTTGGGTCTTCAATGTAGAGTATCATATCATCAGCAAATAATGACAGTTTAACTTCTTCCTTTCCTATCTTTATTGCTTTAATTTCTTTCTCTTGTCTAATTGCTGTGGCTAATGTTTGCAGAACTATATCGAAGAGGAGTGGTGATAGTGGGCATCCTTGTCTTGTTCCTGATTTTAACATGAAGGTTTTCTTTTTTTGGCCATTTAATGTGATGTTGGCTGATGGTTTTTCATAGATAGCCTTTATTAAATTGAGGTATACATCATCTATTCCAATTTTTTGCAGGGTTTTTATCATGCATAGGTGTTGAATTTTATCAAATGCTTTTTCTGCATCTATTGAGAGGATCATATGGTTTTTGT
>NW_022921025.1:0-332 GCF_012274545.1 Fukomys damarensis
AAAAAAAAAAAGAAAGAAAAAGAAAATTCTGCTCTGTAGGTTGTCTCTTGGCTCTGTTGATTGTTTTCTTTGCTGTTAGGAAACCTTTGGTGTAGTCTCATTTGTTGATTCTTGCTATTATTTTTTGTGTAATCAAAGCTCTGTTCTGAATGTCATTACCTATTTCTTCGAGGATATATTCATAAGTGAAATAAATATATGTATTTAAATTTATATATAAATACAGAATATTTTCTCTGGTGTGAAAAACTATAATGGTACATAAGATCCCAATGATATAATTTTCAATGTGAAATAGGAAGAAAAGGGCTAAAGGTGTAGGGAAAGTAGGA
>NW_022921026.1:0-227 GCF_012274545.1 Fukomys damarensis
CTCTGTGTATGTAAATTTATATAATAGGATCATGTTATTTTAAGGCAGAAGTGATAGACTATTCATATGCATATTTGTTGCACACTTTTTTCTTAATGTTTTTTACTTTTCTAGGTTATGCAGCTCATCAGCAAATTTTTGTAAATGGTGAAAAATTTGCCAAATCAACCAATAAAACTGCTTACATAGAACTTCACAGTTTATATACAGGTTTGTTGAAGGGTCCA
>NW_022921027.1:0-230 GCF_012274545.1 Fukomys damarensis
AAAGAGGTTAATACCTTTATTGATAACCTTGTGTAAGTCATCAACCTTCTGTAATATACTGAGTATAATAAACTTTGGTCAAACAAAGATGTGACCTTTAATTGCATTTGTAAGTATCTTTATTTGATACCTTTTTATATCTATTCTATAAAATAGTTGGGCTGACCAGAAATAACTGAGCTGAACTTCTGCTAGGAACCTTTTCCCTAGAGCTCATTTGAAATAAAATG
>NW_022921028.1:0-211 GCF_012274545.1 Fukomys damarensis
ACAAGGCAAGGCAAGAAACTAAAGAGATAGGGTGAAAGAGTCAACAAAAGGACAATAACAAGAAAATAATAAGTCTGTACATATCAGTTATAACCATCAATGTTAATGGTCTTAATTCATCAATCAAAAGAAACAGGCTGGCAGAATAGATTAAAAGCAAAATCCAACAATATGCTGTATAAAAGAAACTCACTTAATTCACAAAGAATTG
>NW_022921029.1:0-350 GCF_012274545.1 Fukomys damarensis
TAGGTGTTGGGGAGAACATAAAAAACTGTAAAATGAAACAGATATTTTTAGAAATACAAAAATTTAAGCAAAAGCAATATATTTGGGGGGTTGTAATCCAGACAGTAGGTAAAAGAATATCTATAAAATATACATTCTTATGAAGAAAGCCAACTCAACATAAAATCATCAAGGAAATAAGTAGGCAGCAAACAGAAGATGTATTTAAATTCCAGCAAGCCCACAAAATGTTGTTGGAAGTCCTACATGGTCAAAAAGTTGCAAATCAAAATAAACAATATGATATCATTTTATACTCATCAGACTAACAAAATTCAAAAGCGAATTCGAATTCACTTTGTGAAGAACAG
>NW_022921030.1:0-293 GCF_012274545.1 Fukomys damarensis
TATGTATGAAAATATCCTTACTTATAGGGGGCAAAGTTGAAGAACTTGGGGTAAAGTGCCATGACGTCTGCTACTTATTCAAACAGTCCACAAAAAAGGCCTATGAAATAAGTGGACAGATGAAAGAAATATAGCAAAATGTTAACAACTGTTGCAACTAGTTGAAAAGTATGGATGTAAATTTCTGTCATTGCAATTTTCTGACAGGTTTAAGAATTTTCAACATAGGTTAAAGGTAAAAGAATACAATAAAATACATGATAATATATATTTGTTTTGTTTTGTTTTGTTTT
>NW_022921031.1:0-254 GCF_012274545.1 Fukomys damarensis
GTACACCTGGGAGCCTGTATACCAAATTTTCCTTACATTTCACATCTGTGAACCAGGGAGGCCTGATAGGAGGCAGGGGTAGTGTAGATGCTGCTACTCTCCTGGCTCCACTCTTTGCTTCCCAGGAGACCAGGGCAAGTCCTGTGGGTGTGGTGGCCTCTCAGAGTCACCAGTGAGGATGGGCCCCTCCCCATGGTGGGCACTAGACTCTCTTCCCATACACTTGGAAGCCTGTTGTCCTTGGCTCAGACTGA
>NW_022921032.1:0-221 GCF_012274545.1 Fukomys damarensis
CAATTATTGCTCTAAGAGAGTGCATCTTTGCTGTTGTAACTAAAACATCGTCATACTCGAGATGTTTGACCACCAGAGTATAAGAAAAAGAATATAATATCTTATAAAATCTTCATAATTAAAACTTTTCCTTAGGTCAGTGGTTATTTGTTATCATCGCATGGGTTTCAGTGTTTCATGAGTGATTATTCCTCTGCTGAGAATATGTTTTAATATTTAGA
>NW_022921033.1:0-203 GCF_012274545.1 Fukomys damarensis
GTTTGTTGGAATGTGTCCTTAGAACTCTTGGCTTGGGAGACTAGGAGAAATGCTTAGAAAGTGAGTGGGGTCCAGGGCAGTCTCTCGGCTGCATGGTTATCCCAGTGCTCTTTCTGCACCTTACTCAAATGAGGATTCATTTCAGTGTAATGAATGGACTCAGGGTGTTATGAAATCTACCCGTGTCCCGAATTTTGCTCAAG
>NW_022921034.1:0-206 GCF_012274545.1 Fukomys damarensis
TGCAATAATAGGAAAGTGGTCATAGAAAATTGTATATACAACTATAAAAATACTACTTCTGAAGAGTAAAGAAAAAAATCATAGTTGATGCTCAGTATTAGACACCCATATGCCCTCATGTGCACACACATGCATCTGTGCCCGAGTGTGTACACAGACACACATATAGAACAGGAAATAAACACCCTTATATGTGACAAGTGGTA
>NW_022921035.1:0-886 GCF_012274545.1 Fukomys damarensis
TGTTTTTATCACAGTGGCTTTGTAGTATAGTTTCAAATTGGGAATTATTATACTTGCTGCCATATGTCTGTTGCCTAGGGTGGCTTTTGCTATTCTAGGTAACTTCTATTGATGTGTGGGGTTTCTCTTTTCTATTTTCTTTCTAGAGTTCCCTCACTTACTCTATACACATATCTCAAGCTCTACTAACTCCAAAAAAAGAAACCCGGACAATATCATACATTTTCATACACTTCTAGAGAAAATGCAGAGGAAAAGTAAACTCACATACATTCACGACTCAGATACTGTCTTCTCTGACGTTTTGCACCAGTGGTCCCAGATGAACATCCCTCCTTTCCCCCACTGTGTTTTGCACCCTGCTTCTGCCATAACCCCCAACCCAGGGACAACATGAGCTATGATTTGCTTGTCAAATTCACCAGGATATGAGCGTCAAGAGAAGAGGTGGTTGTTTTAGCATAGAAGATACTGAACCCAAGTTAGATGAAATGGAATTAAAGGACATTTTGTAAAAAGACAGACATCCAGTCTGAATCTGGATTGATTTAATTAACTACAGTAGTTAACAAATGTAAATGGATGTCCTTCAGAGAGTCTTATGAATCCTTTAACAATTTTAGTGGTTAAAAAACATTAGGATTTCCAACTATCACATTCTTGTCTAAAGGCCTTACTTAGATCATGACTCTGAGACAAGAGAAGAAGATGCCAAGGTGTTGGGCATGGTTTCTTCAAGCTTTAAAATTGTTTTGGTCTTAGGTTTGTGTGTGTGTGTGTGTGTGTGTGTGTGTTGTTGTTGTTTTGCAATGTTGAGAATAAAACTCTGAGCCTAGCTATACCACTGATCTACATGCCCAATCCTGATTCAGTCTTTTTTTTTTTT
>NW_022921036.1:0-242 GCF_012274545.1 Fukomys damarensis
TGAGCACCACCATCAATAGATTTATCTTCTTTTTGAGCCTCCAATAACATTCCAAATTGGCCAACTGCTCGTGGTTTATGTACATCTTGGTGGTAGCCTCTAAAAGCTGGATCACATTCATTCTGGCAAAGCCCTCTATATCTTCTGTAGCTGCCTCTAGCCTCTGTAGCTTTTGCTTTCTGTCTCCCTGTGCCTCTCCCACAAGGCTGCTTTTACCATGCCCTGATCCTCAGTGGCTTCCA
>NW_022921037.1:0-227 GCF_012274545.1 Fukomys damarensis
ACCCAAAGACCTCAACCCTCCTCACTTACTGCATACACCAATAAGCCTGGGAGTCCAAATGGAGTTGCTGAAAACAAATACATGCAATAAAGATACCTAATAAATGTTTTCCATTATCAGTATTTTTTAGGTATAAAATACGGTTCTATTCATCACTAGGTCTTGACCTTTACATGATGCATCTTGGTTCTTATTTTTTCCCCATTTCCCAGCCCTCCCCTCACCCC
>NW_022921038.1:0-302 GCF_012274545.1 Fukomys damarensis
TATTATTTATGTTTGGAACATTCAAAATCCCTTATAATTATTTTGAAAGATTCAGTTAGTTGTCAAGTAATTATCCTACTGTCTGCAGAACACCAGAAGTTAGTAGCAGTTTTAAATTGATTAGAAAGAAAGCAGAAAGGTGAGAAGCTGCTGGATGTGTGCGGCCCGCCGGCCCCTCCACTGTTACAGCGGGCGCTGATTTCCACAGCCTGATTCCGTAGTTGTCCAGTTAGCAGATATTAGGCACATTGATCTAAATATGAGTCCACTTAAAATCAATTCCTAGAGTTTAGTAATTTTAT
>NW_022921039.1:0-317 GCF_012274545.1 Fukomys damarensis
GTTGGGTAAGCTGGCTGTTCCCCGAGGCCAGCTGGAAAGCAATAGGGGTCCGGGGCTGACCCCGCGGGCCGTTTCCCTGGACCGGGGTAAGTGGGTTGCCTGAAATATCTGTGGCCGAGCGGCATTGTGCCGCCCAGTGACGGCCACGGCGGCAGCGAGGACAAAGAGAAGGGCGTGGAGTGGGCGTGGCTGGTTGCAAGGCGGGAGCCTGCCACTGGGGACAGCGGGAGGCAAAATGGCCGGGCTGGCCGCAGTGAAAGCATGTTTTACCCCTGTTTTGGCCTTGGAAGGCAACAAGGGCCTTAGTAATCTTGTGC
>NW_022921040.1:0-214 GCF_012274545.1 Fukomys damarensis
TCCTGATTTTCTTTTTCTCCATAGTACTTACTGTATCTAGCATATTATATGTTTTATTTATTTTTTTACTGCCTGCCTTCCCATAATAGGATATAAGCACTGTGAGCATAGAAACTTCTGTTTTGTTCAGTGCTTTACCTTCAATACCTCGATAATATAAACTCAATAAATATTTGTTGCTATTAATTTCAAAAATGCATATGAAATCTGCCTT
>NW_022921041.1:0-208 GCF_012274545.1 Fukomys damarensis
TCCCACACCTAGGCTGTGCATTTCCTCTGTTAGGTATTATAAGGCACAGCAGTAAAATGACCTCTCCTCCCTCCCTTTCTCCAGATCACCCTGCTGGGTACAGAGTATGTGGAAGGTTGCGTGGAGCCCAGCTCGAGATAGAAAAAAAAAGGGTTCCCTTTTGCATCTAGGGCCCCTCAAGAGAGTCATTTTGAAGTCTTCCTAGTAG
>NW_022921042.1:0-275 GCF_012274545.1 Fukomys damarensis
TATTCTGGGAGAGACACCTGTTGTTCCAATTCCCAACCCTGCCCCCAGCAGGGGATCAGAGATCGGGGCAGAGACAGAGCTAGAGAGACAGCAAAACTCACAATGCCTGAAGCCAAGAAACAAAAGACAGATGGAGAGCAAAACAGAGACACAGAGACGACAAAGAGACAGACAGGAAGAGGCACCATCTGTGGTCCCTCAGAGACCCTTAGCAGACATATTCAATCATCCTTCCCAAAACTAAGGGGGAAGAAAAGACCCACAACTCAAGCGAC
>NW_022921043.1:0-750 GCF_012274545.1 Fukomys damarensis
AAATTTTACAACAACCTTAAATCATATATGTTGTCTATAAATAGTAAAAGCATAAAATATATGGCATGGAAAATAGATGTCAAAATCATGACAGTTGCTTCTAGGGAAGGGGCAAGAGAGTAAGACTGGAAAAGATGTGTTTAACTGTACCTATACTTTTAATTTTATAAGAATCTGAGGCTTATGTGAGAAATACATTCATGTATGATAATTTGGCTGATAAGTAGAACTATCATTCCTTACCTGAAATAAGGAATTTCTTTTGAGGATTAAACTTAAGCAAGAGCAAGAGTTGGTAAAAAACAAAAGGCATTAGGGGGCTATTCTTTGTCAGTGAACTACAAGTTCTGATTTGGGGATAGTAATTGATATATTTCCAAAGGCAATGGAAAGATTGGAGCTCCTCTAAAGAAGTAGAAGCCAGACTTTCTTCCTTTCCCTTTTTATTCCTCCCAGGCTACAAGCCCACTGGTTGATGCCAACCACACCCAGGTCTTTTCTTCTTATTAAATCCAACATCAACACCCAGAACTATGTTAAACCAATCAATTGGGTGTTTCAAGTTAGCTCAACAGTTAATTAGCATTTTGAAAAAATAATATGAAGCATTTTATTAATTCCAGAATTTTTCACAATAGCCAAGATATGAAATCAACTAAAACATACATCATTGGGTGCACGAATTAAGAAAATGTCCAATGAAATACCCTTTATCTGGATAGCAGAAGAAAATTTTGTCATTTGCTGCAA
>NW_022921044.1:0-200 GCF_012274545.1 Fukomys damarensis
ACCCTAGAGTTCATGGCCTTGGCTACCTATTATATGTCTGCATTAGAATTTTGAGGGTAGCAGTACAGTTTGTAATAGCTAAACCTTGGAGACAGCCCAAATGCCCATCAACTGGTGATTGGGTAAAGAAGATGTGGTTTTTTTATAAAATGAAATACTACTCAGCCATAAAGGAGTAACTAGAGACACTTATAGCTAAA
>NW_022921045.1:0-230 GCF_012274545.1 Fukomys damarensis
AATTTACTACTTATCCAATAATAGATTGTATATGGCCACATACTGTTGACTATTAACAGGAGTCACCCCTTGAGTATTGTTTTCAGATCATCTACATGGAGGAGCTGAGAGGATCTCCCAGGAGTGATTCACAATCACTTGGTGTGCGCTGACAAACTCGCTCAGGGCACACTTGTTGCACTGGGGTTGTGATTGTTGCCTAAAATTTGTCTCTCTAGGGGAGCAGGCCA
>NW_022921046.1:0-237 GCF_012274545.1 Fukomys damarensis
GTGGAAGGGGTAGGGGAAAAGAAAGAGGGAATAGAATTAATATGAGAAGAAGGAGACATGGAAGCATATGTATATATTTTAAAATAGCCTTTATGATCACTTTTCTGACATATTCAGTTGAATAGCTAATTACCTTGAAGTCAGGATTAATAATATTCTTTAGTGATATATATATGTGTGTGTGTATAGATATTTATGTCTATGCATATGTGTATTTAGAGAGTTTATGAAGAAATC
>NW_022921047.1:0-201 GCF_012274545.1 Fukomys damarensis
TGGGACAGAGGCTTCTGCTTTGGGGGCCCTTGTCTAAAGTGACAGCAAGCTTTGGGCTGAGCCGCCCACCCAATGCTCAGCGTGGAGTCTGCTGCTAACCTGAGGTGGCTGGCGTCAGAATCAGACCGAATTGAATCGTAAGATATCTGGCTATGGGCAGAGACTTGGAGAGCCAGAGTGGAACAGAAGCTGTGTGCACGG
>NW_022921048.1:0-215 GCF_012274545.1 Fukomys damarensis
ACTGCGTTTTTAACTGGGAAACAGCTTCTCTTGCCACTTAGCCCTTTTAAAACAAAGAGGTTAATTTTCTGAAGGTGAAGTACTCCACAGAGAAAAGTGCTGCAACACTGTGACTTTACTAGTGAAGTCCACATCTTATATGGAGTACAAGAGTATTCCTTTTTGTTTGTAGGTCTCTGTCTGGCAGAGCTTGAAACCCTGATGTGAGGGGCTTC
>NW_022921049.1:0-421 GCF_012274545.1 Fukomys damarensis
TATTTAGAACTAAAATGTGATAAATTATTTTACATAAGAACTAAGGTTATTTTATTCAAGTTATTCCTGAAATCTAAAATGTATATTTAAGTGTTTCTATGGCATCAATTTAATGAAATGTGAATAAGCTGTTATACCTAGCATTAAAGAATTAGTAGAATTAAATGAAGAAAATAGAAATCTATGGGTTCAGCTAGAGATGAAAAAGAGAAACAATGCTATTGCACATAGATAATTTAAAATACCTTGTCCTTTTCTTAAGGGCAATTTTGTTGTTGCAGACTGCGGAAGACCAAGATACTTACAGTGTTACCGTAAGAAACTATGGCAGAGTGTTATGGTAAGCATATTTTCTTCCTGCAGATTCTGTGAATCGGTTGGATTTTTCTGGGAAAGCTAGGAACTGGCAGGATGATGAATA
>NW_022921050.1:0-232 GCF_012274545.1 Fukomys damarensis
ACTTACATTTCCTGTAAAGGACACCTTTTAAGACAATGATTAGAAGTCAATGACAGTAGGGGCCGGGGAGTTAGCTCAGTGGTTCTGCCGCCTGCCTTGCAAGTGCAAGGACCCAAGTTGGATCCCCAGTAACAAAAAACAAACAAACAAACAAAAAGTAAGACATATTAAAAAAAAAAAGAAGTCAATGACAGCAAATCACATATCTGGTATAAAGACTTGTTACAATACA
>NW_022921051.1:0-223 GCF_012274545.1 Fukomys damarensis
GAGGTTGCAGAGAATCTTGTGGCTTAACATGCAAAGCCCCACTTCATCTTTCGGTTTGGCCAGTGCCATCTCTGGGGACAGCTGCTACTCCCAGCCTTGAGGGGCCTTGAGGTTCCGCTTTGAGGGGTTGCACAGCAGGGGCACTGGGGACATCCGTGCTGTGGAACTGGCTGTAACAGTCTCTGTACGTCTACACCTCCTAGGAGAAAGCCCAGGAAGTGCG
>NW_022921052.1:0-210 GCF_012274545.1 Fukomys damarensis
AGGCCTAAGGGAGTGCCTAGCAGCTCTGAGTGCACACAGGCCTCCAGAACTCTGCATACTTGTTGATAGGTTCAGTTTGACGTTAGAACACAAACACACTTTGCCGAGGGCTTCTGCGTTTAAAGTGCTGATTTCCCCGGGAAACAACTTCTCTCGCCGCTTAGCCGTTTAAAGTGAAAGTGGTCAGTTTCATCAATGTGAAGTACTCCA
>NW_022921053.1:0-231 GCF_012274545.1 Fukomys damarensis
AACAAAAACAAAAACACAAAGAAAAGAATAATATCCAGAAAACAGCAAAGTTCTGTTGCTGTTATGGTACCTGGAACCATTTTTTTTTATTAGCATCTTAATCATCATCTGGAAAGAGAACATTCTAGAGTAATATCATTAAAAACAGCTCTGACAGCTCTGATAAAACACAGTCCCTACTACATATCATAAAGCAGGTACAAGATATTTTACATTCACAGAGGTATGATA
>NW_022921054.1:0-1400 GCF_012274545.1 Fukomys damarensis
ACTGCTGTGACAGTATAGCAGTAAAATGAATTTCAGAAATGGATCAGAGGAATATTCCCTCTTATTTATCACTCTCTGCATGACAGAGTTATAAGACATATCTTTGAGGCTTTATCAGGAATGGCAGTTTGGCTTTCAGTTCTGCCACTCAAAAAGGGCTTGAAGTTCTGTAAACTTTGCAGTGACTCAAACTTGAGGTAAGAAGCCAAACATACTTTCAGAATGGTTCTGAGGTTTAAACTGAAGCTTTGATGGTAACATTTTTCCTGATTTCTTTTCAGTGTTGAAGTCAAGGGGCAAAGACAAAATACGCACTTACTTTTCAGAGAAAGCAGCTAGAACTCTACAAGTGTACCAAATAGCTCCATGTCAGAAATGGAGGAAAGAAGTATTCCCTCTGATTTCTAACTTTCTGCATGACAGTTTCAAACAAATATCTATGAGGCTTGTATCAGGAATGGCTTATTGGCCTAGAGGGTACCATGCAGTTCTGCTTCCCAAAAAGGACTTGTGGATCTGTAAACTTTGTGGTAAGTAGAACTTGATGTGAGAAGCCAAACACACTTTTCAGAATGGTGCTGAAGTTTGAACTTAAGTTTGACCTCAACATTTTTCTCAAGGCCTTTTCATCATTGAATTCAGGGAGGGGAGGACAGAATGTACAGTTACTCCTCAGAGAAAGCAACTGCAACTGTTCCAGTGCACCCATAGACACTACTTGAGATGTGGAGCAAAAGGATATTCCCTCTTTTCTATAGAACTCTGCAGTGCAGAGTTACAAGCGTATATCTTTGAGGCTTGTATTAGGAATGGCAGTTTGGCCTAGGATGCCATTCAGTTCTGCTGCCCAAAAAGGGCTTAGAGATCTGTAAACACTGTACTAAGTAGAATTTGAGGGAAGAAGCCAAACACACTTTTCAGAATGGTTCTTCAGTTTGAAATCTATTTTTGAAGGTAACATTTTTCCTGAGGCCTTTTGCCCATTGAAGTCAATGGATGGGAGGACAAAATGTGCAATTACTTTAGTAAGAAAGCGTCTACAACTTTGCAAAATTACCAGTAAACTCCATGTCAGAAAAGGAAAAAAATAGTATTTCCTCTTTTTGTAGCTCTCAACATGACAGAGCTATAAGTACATATTTATTAAGTTTGTGTCAGAAATGGCAGTTTGTCTTGATAGAGCCATGCAGTTCTGGTGCCCAAAAAGTGCTTGGAGATCTGTAAATTCTGTGGTAAGTAGAAATTGATATTAGAAGCCAAACACACTTTTCACAACTGTTCTGCAGTTTTAACTGAAGTTTTTTTTCAGCTTTAATTGAACTTATTGGTACATTTTGGGGATACAGTACAGTTACATTCATTGTTGGGAATTTGTACCTCTACATGACATGTCTTGGTTC
>NW_022921055.1:0-584 GCF_012274545.1 Fukomys damarensis
AGTTTCCTGTTTTTTTTGTTTTTGTTTTTATGTATTTTAGAGAAAAATAAATACATTTAACAAAGGCTCTTTTATACTAGCATACATACCTAAGTTTGTTTCAAAGATAATATGATTGTCATGCTAAAATATTACTATGTGTGGCTCCTGATTACAAGTATTTTTCTGTTAATATCCTACAGGAAATCAACTACTTAAACAGCCATAATTGATAAAAATAACAGCCCTTTAACTGTATTTTGGATTCCAGGGTGCTTGTCATCTAAATAAAGTTATGATAGTTGAGCTCCTACTGTACTACTGATGTCACCAATCTTCTCTTCTGGGAGTTCAACCACCAAAGGGCAAAGACAAACACTAAAAGGATAACCAGGCTGAAGACAGTTAATATTTTGGCCCTGGCCCTCCAAGTTCATCAAAGATTCAGGGTATGAAGGAACCTTTTCTACAACATCTTACACCTTTGGTAAATCACCCAACTTCATGAACAGGGAAATTGCTGGACACCAGAGGACAAATGCAATGTGTGCTAAAGGAGGGTCACCAAAAAGAAAAATATCTCCTATACTTTCACTAAAAGCACC
>NW_022921056.1:0-578 GCF_012274545.1 Fukomys damarensis
TCTGCTCCAGCTGGCTAGGTGACCTTGGGTACTGATGTCCCTCTGTACATTTCAGTTTTTTCATCTGTACAATCAGTAGATTGCACTAAGTCAATTTTTAGATTGTCAAACACACCTAGGAAATAAAACCAGTCACTTGCTCCCATATTTCTGAGACCCCTTCTAACTTTTGAAATGTAATAAAGCTAAACATATAATTTCAAGTGGAAAACAGGAATTGGTATAATGATTAGCACAACTAAGATTATTTGAAAAGCCTATTCTGGGCAAAGGATCACTGCCATAATCAACCCTTCATTCGAGTACTAGCTGAAGCACTTATCTAGAAGAACTGTTGTATTTCCCATGATTATCATCATTTGCCCAAGACAATGTCAGTATGTGGGGTACCACTCCTGCATATACTCAAAGCTTGGGAATCCGAGAGTATCTGAGAAAACTTAAGGACACTACCCTGCTCTCAGGGACAGGCACATAATGGGCCACAGTTATCTAAGAATGCCTTGACTACTCAACCATGCTTGGCATGGCCAAGGACATACAGCAGGTGTTTTGTCTCTCTGTGTCCTGCTAAGCAG
>NW_022921057.1:0-363 GCF_012274545.1 Fukomys damarensis
ATATGTGTGTCCTACATAAGCAAAAAACGCATAGAAGGTGCGGGACATGGGAAGAGAACCGAGAGAGACTAAGCACTACAAAGGAAGTATGGGAAATAGAAGCACTGATAGAACAGGTTGGAGCGGAGTGGAGTCAGGAGAGGTAAGGCTAACGGGGGCAGCACCAAGGCCGTGTGCCAGGATCTGTGGCTCTGCAGGTGAGGGACATCCTCACAGATCAGAGAGACTTAAGGCTGTGCTTTTCATAACTCTAGCACAGCAAAGCCCAGAGACTACGGATTTCTTGTTTCCCAATCCTCGTGGAACAATACAATAATAACTATGTGAATTATTAATATGTTCAGACAGGGATAAGCTCTTTAA
>NW_022921058.1:0-228 GCF_012274545.1 Fukomys damarensis
AAAAAGCTTCTGCACTACAAAAGAAACCATCAAGAGAACTAAGAGACAACCTACAATGTGGGAGAAATTTTTACCAGCTGCTCCTCAGACAAAAGACTATTATCTAGCATCTATAAGAACTCAAAACAATCAGCCCCCGAAATATAAAGATCCAATTCAAAATTTGGCATCTGAAATGAACAGACATTTCTCAGACAAGTAAAAGCAGCAAAGAAATATATGAAAAAA
>NW_022921059.1:0-222 GCF_012274545.1 Fukomys damarensis
CCTCAAGCTTAGAAATCCTTCACCTGTATTCCTTCTGTTAAGAAAGCTATCCAAAGCACCCTATATTTCTGTTAGTGTTCTTCATCTGCCACATTTCTTCTTGATACTTCCTTAGAATTTCCATTTCTGTGCTTACATTCCTTTCTGTTCTTGCTTGGTGTCTGCTTTATCCACTTGAGTCCTTATCCATTTGACCATAGTTATTTTAAATTTTCCAACATC
>NW_022921060.1:0-251 GCF_012274545.1 Fukomys damarensis
GCAGTGCTGAAACTTCAACCCATTGTGAGGTGCACAGTGGAAAGGTAGTCAGAGCATGGTGTTTAAAGGTTGGATCTTTGGGGGTGGTCAGGGTCAGATGAAGTCATTCCTGTGGAGCTTGCATGACTGGGCATTCAAAGATGGCTTTGCGAGCAAAGAGGACACAGGCTCTGGATCTCTGGGGAGGTTGGGTGCAAGAACTCCCGGAAGCTTGAGATAAACACATTTCTTTCTTTATAATGTTACCCAGC
>NW_022921061.1:0-778 GCF_012274545.1 Fukomys damarensis
CTCTCAGTGTGGGTCAACATTTCCCCAAGTGTTACATTTGTTTTCCTTTGTTCTGCCCCAGTTTCCTCGGCAGAGCCCCTGCTCTCACCAGCGTTCTCCTCTCCAGGCCAGCCCCAAGGACCTGAACACAGAGCAGAAAGCACTTTCCCCCTCTTCCCTCCCAGCAGAGTCTGAAGGAAGTGGAAGTGGGCTGCTCAGAGGGCGCAGCAGGACCAGGACGCCCTTCAGGGTCTTCTGTCTCCAAAGCCAGAGCTGTTTCCATTCGTCTGTCTTTCTGAAATATTTACCAGCTGTGGATGGTGGGCAAGGAACGAATAAGGTGAAAGAAATTTCCCTTTTTCTGAGATAGTAAAATATCTGAAATGGAGAAAATTCATGATTTGTGCAAAGTAAACTGGTTGATGGTTTGAAACGACAACTCTTCCAGGAGAGCCGCTAACGGGAGAGGCTGTTTCTGCGCTGGTAATGCAGGCGTTAATGATGTGCAGACAATTGCACATTCAGATGCATGGCAGGGTGGCTCTGCAGCCCCCGTTCTCCGCAGAGATGTCACCTCCCTCTGCCAAAGCTCACAACGTGACAGGCTAGCAGGCGCTATTCTGGTGCTGAAATTTTCCAAAAGGAGCCTTGGAAAATAAGTGCACTCATTTTCAAGGTACAAAGATTCTGTATTTTTGTCTTCTCAAGTATGATGCATGAATTTTGTGTTTCGTCCCCTTTGGGGTACCCACCGGTCCTGGGGGAAAGATTTAACATATTTTTACTGAAATGCACCCAG
>NW_022921062.1:0-219 GCF_012274545.1 Fukomys damarensis
CCAGCCTGGGCAACAGAGCAAGACCTCAACTCAAAAATGAAAACAAACACATACCAAAGGCCTCGACAGGTGTTTTTGCCATGCAAATAGTCCAGAAGTCAGAGAGGGGGGTTGCGTGTAGTCAGTCCTACTGACAGTCCAAGAAAAGGGCCCACGTCAGATTAGACAGAGAGACGACTGGTTCAGTTTGGGCACCTGATGCTTATTGGCAAGGGGCTG
>NW_022921063.1:0-332 GCF_012274545.1 Fukomys damarensis
CTTATTATGCTTATATGAAAGAAACTATGGTAAACAATTTACACACACACACACACACACACACACATGCTTTCATTCTGTATTATAATAATTCTATTCAAAAAACAACATAGGAACTACCCAGAAAGATATAATAACTTGTTGCAAAACCCTCAGTAGTAAATGACAGTGAGGATATCAGCTCAGACAGTTAGGACATGGAGTAAATATTGAGCTATTTAATATACTTTTGAAATCCTGATTATTACTGGGAATTATTTAGAATTGAGGCAAAATCTGAATATTGTTCTTTCCTGTTGATCCAATAGTCACCACAAAGAGATGAACAATCT
>NW_022921064.1:0-298 GCF_012274545.1 Fukomys damarensis
TGGAAATGCTTTTTGCGAGGTGCAGGTAAAATCTCACTTTAGATGAAATGAAACAAAATGAAACGCCAAGATGTGGCTACCACAGCTCTTTCTCTGTCCTGCTGCACAATCAAGCATCACTGAACTTGAGCATTAGGGTTGCGGCAAATCCTCCCACCCTTCTTCACCCCTGAATACTCCCTGGCTGCCTGGTCCCTGCCCGCTCAACTACCATTCTTACTAATAGAAGCCTCTAAATTTTTTGTTTG
Organism: Fukomys damarensis; assembly: GCF_012274545.1. NCBI lineage: Eukaryota > Metazoa > Chordata > Mammalia > Rodentia > Bathyergidae > Fukomys > Fukomys damarensis. Next base: position 249 of record NW_022921064.1, read on the forward strand.
GTCATTTTACAGCAGCAGGAGACTTTCCTTTCAAAGTTTGGTTCCCACTA
>NW_022921065.1:0-1102 GCF_012274545.1 Fukomys damarensis
TAAGTATTATAATATAATGTATAAATTTTGTAATATAAAGACACATGATTATGGATGATATATAATATAATATATTGGTCTTCCCTACATAACAGGATGAAAACAGAAATCCAAGTGTAATATACATACTTTCTATTTTATGAGGTATTTAAAATCATGAACATCAACATAGTAATACTTTGCAGTTACTGTTTTTCTGACATTTGACTCAAAAGTTGGAAGAAAAAAGAAAGGGGAAAAATAAGGAATTCTCTTTTTCTATTTTTTTAGAATTGCCTTGTTCACTCACCCACAGGGAGGTTCATCAGCAGTGGTTGTATTCCAGTATGTATCACCCTGCAAGTGACATCAACTGACATCTGTTTTCTATCTCACCTTTTATTCTTGAAAACAGCATTTGTATATATGAAAACAGAAGTGTATTTAAGTAAATAAGATGAAGGGTTGGCATATTTTTTTTTAAACAACTACACAGATTTATCATTCCATGAAATATTTTCAGGGAACAAATCAGTTTTCCCTGAATGCCATGAATCCTTTTCCTGGTACAGTTTCATTATTTATAACATAAGAAAACTAAAGCCAATGCCTCCATATTCTGGTGCTGACTTAACTCTGAGGCAGAGTGAAGAGGTGGAATTTAAAGTATCTGTATTTTTTAAACACTTCTGTTTTAACACACATGCGTTTAGCAATAAAAATGAGGATTTAAAAAAATGTGGTATTAAAAATCATGTGTGGCTTTATAAATGAAATATGAAAAAAGAGAGGTTACTTTGCATGGATGACTCATAAATATGTGTTGCATCTGTTCTTTTTGACAGCTGATGATTCTTTCCACTGCAGAATCAACACAGTGGTTAGAGACTTGGTGATGAGAGAGGATTTGGGTTTCTCAGTGGAATAACTTTGATTAGAAGCTGAATGAATATGACTATTTCATCAGGTCATGTTCTTTTTGTTTCAGATTTAAAAGTGTAGTTTCACATATAGCAGCATTTTATTTGTTATTAATAATTGCACTGCAAATTTTTGACACAGGACCAGATAATAGCCTAAATACTACTTTGTTACCCTTTAAGAAATCTTGGAAGAGTGCCTT
>NW_022921066.1:0-254 GCF_012274545.1 Fukomys damarensis
TTTTTTTTTCCTGTGAAAATGCCATCACAGTGCGCTTGCACGGCGCACGCCTTGAGCATGGCAGCCAGCCCTACTCGTGTCTGTGTGCCCACAGCGGGGACCAGGGAAAAGCAGGCAGCCTCGCCTCCCTAGCAGCCGGGCCTTAAAGCTTTCCCTCCCTGTGATTGGTCCACTGCAACCTCGGCGGGACCCGCAGATTGTTGACAGGGTGTGCAGGGAGTGTCCTGGCCACCGCTGAGGCTGAGCGCTAGGGG
>NW_022921067.1:0-244 GCF_012274545.1 Fukomys damarensis
CTCTGAGGAAGCCCAGGAGTGAAAGAGAGAGGCTGGCAGTGAGGAGACAGATTCGTGACTGTTCATGGATTGTTTGCTTGCTGATTTTTTTTCTTGGCAGTGGCAGGTAGAGCTGCGATTTCGTGGGATGGCTCGTGATCCACCCAACTCCCTCCTGTCACAGTAGGTGGAAGAGTCTTGCGTCCTCTGAGGTTACTAGATTGGGAAGGAAGTCTTAGCTGAGATGTGGGTGTCCTCTGATTCT
>NW_022921068.1:0-205 GCF_012274545.1 Fukomys damarensis
GCTGTATCTTCGCCCATTGGAGCTCATGAAAATGCTTCCTGTTGACGAGGCATCTCCTTCCCCAATCTCATTCTCCTCTGCAGAGCCTGTTTGTGCTGAGAAAATGCCTCTGCTATTCCTCAGCACCGTACTCTTTATTCCACTTCCTTACTCTTACTTCCTTACTCTTACTTCCTGGCTGGTACAGCCTCATTGACCAGCATGT
>NW_022921069.1:0-557 GCF_012274545.1 Fukomys damarensis
TTTTTTTTTTCACAAAGAAGAGTATTTCACAACACATAAAAATTCTTTTTTTCTTTTTCTTTTTTTTTGGTACCGGGGATTGAACTCGGGACCTTACACTTGCAAGGCAGGTGTAGGAACCACTGAGCTAAATCCCAGGCCCACCATTCTCTTCTTAGTAAGGCCTGCTCTCAGGAGAAATTAATTTGCCTGAGCCAACATGCTGGGGTTTTATTAGGGCCTAACCAACATGGAAGAATGGAAATAATTCCTGTTCTCTCTAGCTTTCTATGCAGGAAAAAGGAAATATCTAACGCTAACCCCCCCAAATATCCCAGGAAGGGTAACAAAACAAAAATATGCAAGCGCCCCATTAGCATTGGTGAAGTTTATAGTGCAGAGGCACAGGCTGACACAGAGACTAATTATCAGACTGCAGAACACTTCTCCTATCCTCACACCGTGCCACTGCATTACTAACGGCCTATTTATCACTGTTTGCTTTACAAAGTATATCATATCCATCTTTCAACAAAAAGTTACACGGTACAGCAAAAAGCAAAAACACAGTCTTGAAT
>NW_022921070.1:0-203 GCF_012274545.1 Fukomys damarensis
AGGTGAGGTATGGTAGGACTCCACACGCATAGCTTCTTGACAGCTCCCTGTGGAGCCCTCCCCTGGGTTACTCCTCCCTACACCAATGTGTGACAGCACGAGATCTATCAACCAGGGAAGCTCACCCAAGCTTTGATATCTAAAATTTTATTGGGGTTCCATTACATAAGCATGAATTATTAGCCATGCAGTGGAACTTTATT
>NW_022921071.1:0-240 GCF_012274545.1 Fukomys damarensis
TTCCAGCAAGGGCCCTGAATCTGCCTCCCCTCTGGAGCTGTGTTGCCACATGGGGCATAACACCATCCAGCCCCAGACAGAAGCGTGCATGGGATTAGAGGCCAGCCACTAGGTAAGCGCCCCTTCTCTTCAGACTGTTGCTGCTCAAGCTGAGATGCTGCTCAAGAATGTTTCTCCGACTGCATTCGTTGTGACAAGTGTAAATGTAACCTTCAAGCATCCTTCATGTTCTTGGGAAAA
>NW_022921072.1:0-339 GCF_012274545.1 Fukomys damarensis
GCAGGCACATGCCACTGAGCTAAATCCCCAGCCCTTCCTGGCTCAGAAGCTTTTTAATTGGATATACTCCCACTTGCTACCTCCTGGTGCTCTTACTGGTGTGTGCAACTTGGATTCTGTTCATCAAGTCCCTGCCCGTGTCTGTGACCTGCAGAGATTTACCCATTTTCTTTGTTGATTAACATTTTATAAAATCCTACAACTTTATTTATGTATGACAGCACAGTGTTTTCCATATCTTAAGTGCACAATGTATAATACTACATTTATTATCACTAATGCTATCATCTCTCTAACCTGTGCCCAACAGAATGTGTCACCTTGGGCAATTAACCACTT
>NW_022921073.1:0-269 GCF_012274545.1 Fukomys damarensis
ATTTTTCTGTTAAAACATCATGCTTTGGGTTTGCTGAAAGCAGCTTGATGCTGTCTTAATCTTGGGTCAGGTGGCTGTATAGGGTTGGTGTCTGCTGTCTTCTGGGATCCATGAACCATAAACACAAGAGAGGGGACAAGGGGACATGGCTTTGTGTGTGTGTTTGTGTGAATACAGACCTGTTGAGATAGAACTTGCAGATCATTCAGTTCACGCATCTAAAGTGTACAGTTTAGGGCCGGGGAGTTAGTTCAGTGGCACTGCGCCTG
>NW_022921074.1:0-815 GCF_012274545.1 Fukomys damarensis
GAACCTTCTGATAAGAAGCAGGTTGAAATAAGTGGATTTCCTTTTAACTTGCTCCTAGATAACTGAGCAACTGCAGATGAATCAGTTTCTCCTACACTTAAGGTATAATCTATTCCATTGATTCATATTCTCACACACCTATCTAGCCCTTGTATCCAAAGCAATTTGAGTGTCCTAGAAAAGTGAATATCCTTTCCACCAGACTGCTTCTATTGCACTATGCGAAATCAAGATCTCTGGGTACAGAGCTCGTTCTTCTTGTGTACAAATGATGGCAGAGTGTCAGCTATAAACAAATGTAAAACTCTTTCTTCAAATTATTACTGACTTGAAATAACTCTACTGAAGCTGATAATACTAAAATAATAGCAGCTAACATTTTTTCAGTAGTTTGAATTACGTGGGCGCTGTTTCTAGTGCCTTCTACATAGCAGAGTGTTAGTATTTAGTACTCACAATAACATTGGTCCTGGGCTATAAGTACTATAACAGTCCTTGTGTTGTTATAAAGATAATCCATGAATAGTTTATGTAACTTATCCAGGGTCCAACAGCTCAGATTTTGACTCTAGAATCTAGACTTTTAATTGAAAGACTTTTGGTTAAATTAGTGACAATAATCAAACAGCTTTTAAATGTCAGATGATATACGCAAAGCATTGTACTTTCAACTCTCACAGTCTTCTTATCAAACAGGCTACTTCTTAGGTTTATGCCCTTTGCGTTTTGTTTGTAACTCTCTTGTGCATTCTTATTCATAATCTTAAGGTTTCTGGAAATGATCCTTGTTTCCTCATTCTGTCATGTGGCTCTTT
>NW_022921075.1:0-2719 GCF_012274545.1 Fukomys damarensis
GAATTTCCCAAAAACAACAAGGAAAAATATAGTCTTCCCTTTTAATCACTACATGGTTTTTATATGCCCTGAAGGAGACCCTGAAGCTGACCTGCTCCACACCAGATGGCTGCTATCTGGAAAATAACCAGAACATAGGTCGGGTCACAGCAACCACCCTTATCGATGTGCCATCCTATCTTCTCCAGAAATTCACACTGCTAACTCCAGCATGTCTTTTCAAAAGCATAAGTGACAATTGACTCCAGCTGTAACAGTGTAATGGTCATGTTTAAACAAGGATGGATTGCTACCAAAATTAAACAAATACTGAAAAGTCCTGAACAACTGCTGTCGAAAGAGTGGGCGGGGGACCAAAGGGCAGAATGGAACCGGTTGGAACACTTCCTAGCCTGCACAAGAGAGCAACTCCAGAGATAGATAGAGGCAAGTAATGGCTCAGAAAATCTTCATGCGATCTAAGACAATCCTTCCCAGCAACACACTTATGAAGCTCACATGTTTAAACCTGTACCCATCATCCAGCTACCACAATTGACACATTAGCAAAAGTATTTCCCTCCTCTACACATGTGAATGATGAGAACCAAACTGAGAGGGGAGGAGAGAGAGCCAGGAGGTGGGGGATTCTTCCTTAAACTGAGTTTATTTTTGTCCCCTAAATATTGTGCTTTAGAAAATAGCTCCTTCTGGTTTCACCCAGAAGTCAGTGATTTCCACAGTATCACAGGTTCAGATTCCCATATGCAGAAAAGAGTTGCCCAGAATACTTCAGCAGGTCCATTCTTTCATGTCAGTTCGCTGAGATAGGCAAAATTCGGATGCCTCATCTGACCCAGAGAAAGGGTATGTGTTCCTCATCTCAGGTGTCTTCTCTGTCATTGGCATTAAAAGCACTCATTTTCTAAAGGCTCAACTTAAAGGATCTTAGTTGTTGGATAGGAAGGAAATATTGAGACAGTTGAAGGTTCTCCCCCTTTTTAATCTCTAGCAGAAACATGCCTACAAAACAGAAAAGTACAAAATAACAGGGAAAGATCTGTAATGAGATCAGAAAATGGTGAGCTTTTCTTCTCACACTCACGATGGCTTATTCAGACAATTTTCCCAAGAGTTGTCACTCTCGGGCAGGAAACACAAGAGTTGGGAATCTCAGCATCTAAGATTGCTTCCTCACCAGTGCAAGGTCAGACCTGAAGGGAAACTGAGGCAGAATGGGCTCAAAATTTCCCTCTAGGCACTAACAGGCCACACTATTCTAGTGAAATCTGGCCACTAAGTCTGAAGAATGATGGCCAGCCTATTGCCTTTTAACTAGCAATTGGAGCCTTCTGATTCATTAAGAAGCATGGACGTTTCCTAAGTAAGAACTACATTTCATAAAAGACACAATTGACATCATTTTATAAGTTCACATTTTGGTTACTATCTAAGTCCACTAGAGGATGTACTAACATTGCTTTTCTCTAGTTCTGTTGTCTAATACAACTAACCACAACACTCAAAACAAATCAAACAGGTCAAGCAAGGAGCACCAATAAATTTGGCAACTAGTAAGTCCAAATGCAGTGCATACAAAACAGGAATACAAGATTTTGCCTGCAAAAGCAAAATGTTCCATCAAAGAAACATCTTAATCTCCCCATTTCTCAAATTAAAGTTATTATCATTTTAACAAAAAACAATACCAAAAAAAAGACAAAATATGAAAATACCAGGCATAAGCAATTGACAAAAAAGGATTACACTTTCTGATTACCTAAATGGGTTACAGTATAGAGTCCATGAAACAAAAGCAAAATCATACCTCCTTCCAGTTATCCTGCTAGGGCCTCCAAATGTGATGGGGGACACAAATGTAACTCCTGACCTGCTAGTCAGATATGTCAAGTGTGTGTCGAGTGTGTCAAAACTCATGAATCAATTCTAGAAACAATGGCAATTAAGAGCAGGAAATGTTGCCAGCGACACTGGAGGCTGTGCGAGCAGTTCTGGAGCCATTCAAACAGCAGACACTCAAAAGGGTGAAAGATTTGAGAGGCTTTTGAAACAAGGAGGCCAGTTTCTCAGAGCCAAAGGAAATGGAGGTGGGACCACTGAAGGGAACCTATGGCTAGGATCAGATTTTCTTACCTCTGCCCAGCTTCTTGGTACTTCACTGCTTCCCTGAGTCTGAGAGAGGCTGTGTCATTGAGCAGAGCCTGAGGAGAGGACCCAGTAATCTGACCCTACTCTTCCCTGGCATCTTCATGCTCATTTATGCAGATTTACAGGTGAATCAGTGCTATTCATTTTCTTATCCTCAATACAAACCATACAAGTGAGGCCAGGATTTAGCTCAGTATTGCCTTCACCTGCCTAGCAAGTGCAAGGTCCTGAGTTTGATCCCTAGTACCAAAATACATATGTTGTCAATCACATTTGTATAAAACTTTGAAGACATGAGAAGTACCTCTCTAAGATGTTGAGTAGGAAGCAATGAGAGAGAGGGAAATGGATTCTGTAATCCCTCCTAGTTTGACATTCAGTGGAGAGCCAGCACACCTGTATTGGCTGTCAAAATACTAAACTACTTCTAAAAGAGCAGAGGTTCAGATACTGTCATAAGCTTCTGAGCACCCCACTGGTGAGACCCTTCCTCCAGGTCTCAAGGCCCTCACACAATGACCAGATAACCGAGTACACCTCCCAGATCCTGCCCCAGTACCGTGGACACTAA
>NW_022921075.1:2970-4767 GCF_012274545.1 Fukomys damarensis
AGTCAGTCTGTCGGGTATGTGGCACAGTGAGAAGACCTAGGGTTTCATCCCAGTACCAAAAAAAGTCACGTTTGGATGGAAAGCTGAATAAGCATGATTGTCTTCTGCATAAGCGCATGTCCACATAACATATCCCAGGGTGGGCACCCAGCATGTTCCTAGTCTGCTTCACAGTTTGGACTACAATCACATTGCCTATGGTCTCAATCGAAAAAGAAGAAGAGCCACAGAGTTTCCACTCAAACAGTGATAAACTGCATTGCCTTTCACAATTATTCATGGCATATCTCAGGGTGCAATGAACATCTCTGCCACATTGGATTTAGACGGGAGTTATACTGGGTAAAAAAATGTGGAATACATGATGTGTATGATGACATACTTCTTATTTCCTTAGGTCAGGATAGAGTCCTTATTAGCCTTAGTCTTTCCATACCATAACAGTGGTAGGTCGAGGCCCCCTGCTGGCTGAGACAGACATGTTTTATGAGAGTGAAATCAGCTATTTGGCTATAGACTGTCCATCATAGTATGGGCTATGCTGAGTAAGATCTACTGGACCTTGGGCAGGCAGGTATGATTCAACACCAAGAAATCTAGTAATTTTTCAACAGGTCAAAGGAGAAAAATAATTTGTTCATCTTGACAGAGGCAGAAAAGATAATGGAGAATACTCAATACTAAACCCTCTTCAAAATTTGAAAAATAAGAACCTTATAAAATTGGGGAAGGAGAGATCTTGTCTGAATTTCATTTAAAATCAAGAAAATATGTGGTGGAATAGCAATAAAATATCAGGGAAACAATATGGCAAGCATTAATCTTTCAAGAGAACATCGAACATGTTCTCCTTAAACTGAATGAATCTCCTTCATTAATTACTCAACATAATTATTGATGTATTAGGCCGAGATGTTAGTGAAAATATTATATACAGCTTAACATAAGAATGGATCAGGTCAAAATATTATTTGCAGATCAATTATTCACAAAAAATGATATTAATATTAAAAGTAATGTCAGGAAATTGTCTTGTATAAATGTATAAAGTATCTTGCATAAATGTGAAAAACTCAATGGCTTTTGATGTACTCATTAGACCAATTAAAATAGCATGTAAAGGGACTGGGGATTTAGCTCAGTGGTTCTGCCACCTGCCTCACAAGAGCAAGGTCCTTCGTTCAATCCCTGGTACCAGAAAAAAAGCATGTTAAAAGAAGTTCTAAAAACAATAGGAATAACCTCCTTTCATGTTTCTATGGAATCAATTTCACAAGAAATCTGCAGAACTTACATAAAAACTGAAAGTACAAGACACCACCAAGTCATATGGCTTAACTCAGTAGAGAATCACACTGTCCTTTGATCGGAGATACTTGAAATTTGTACAGATTCCAAATTCCAAACCTATCGAATTCATCTACAATTAAAGTTAATCATAATAAAATCAATGTGGATTTCCATTTGAAGGAGAAGCAAATTTGACAAATTATCCTGCATTGTAGTGGGAAAGAAAAAATTTCTGAAGAGACTTGAGGCTATCTGAAAAAGAATGATGGAAAAAACTGACCCCTGTGAAATATTTAATTGTACTGTACAGTCACTCAAATAGCATGGTAGAGCTAGAAGGGAGAGATTAATCGGTGGTTCAATATGGATATGGACATATAGAAATCAACCAGAATTAGATCTAAACTTTAGTATATGATAATCTTTTAGTCAGTAACTAAAATATGAATTATTTGATGAGCAATTGAAACCAGGTTTGAACAGGATTCTGAATACAAATACCCTGTA
>NW_022921076.1:0-943 GCF_012274545.1 Fukomys damarensis
CATCATCTTTCAGGCATAGAAGTTATTTACCAAGTCACATAAGTGAATAGGAAAAAAGCAAGGTTCCCACAGAAGCTATGCTGGGTTTCAAAGCATTCCAGAAAGATAAGTATTTTTCATACAAAGTACAGCTGCTAGACCTTGAACCAAAAGTTCTCTTATTATCAAAATTAACTCCTTCTTTCCTGGAACAGCCCTCTACAAGCTCACAGCTTGTAGAGGTTTCAGCCCACAGTTGTGTGACTTCAAAGCAGGGTAGAATGGCAGAGGGTCATGGCAGAGGAGAAACAGTCTGGCAGAGCAGGCAGGGGGCAGGAGGCAGCAAGCAGCGGCTGTCCTTCTTCTGTTCTCTTTTTATTGCATCCAAGTTTAAAAGCCTGCTGGTTGGTGCCACTCACACCCAAGGTGGATCTTCTGTCTTCAGTAAATTCAGCCACATTCAGAACTATGTTAATACAAAGGGGCCTAATCCAGTTATCACACCCTTAATCCAGTTTTATAGTCTGTGATCAGACCATCTCTCAAAAGCCACACCTCTGAGCACATTAGGCTGCGGGGTGGGGGTTGGGTGGGGGTGGCATCTGGATATAAGCCATAACAATAGAACTGTCTAATTTTGGCAGGTCAGATAACTAACTTTCTTGAGATCTCTAGCCATCTAAGGTGGTCTTTCATTAATTAGGCAAAGATTTGAACAGGATTAAGTAGTTGTTTGAAGCTGCTAAAGAACTTTATTATCGCTTTCTTTGAATTTCCAAAGACCTGAAATAGGCTCATATGAGACTGAGGACATGAGACCAGCACTTTACAGGCCAAGGCGACACTTGGTCGGTAACAGTTATCGGTCAGAATTGATGCATGCTTTATCGCCTTGCAGTAAATGACATTGTGCACTTGGCACTTAAATGGAAGTTTCCTTCCAGCTCCTGGTAAGGTATGGATA
>NW_022921077.1:0-202 GCF_012274545.1 Fukomys damarensis
CCAGACTTCTCTCCGCTGGTGCAAAGCCAAGGACTTTCACCATTCAGTTTGCCATGATGGCTCATTTGCTGCCTGCACACTGGTTTCTCCTTAAAGATGAGCCCTGGGTCATTTAAACCTCAGCAACATCAGAGCTGGCGCAGTGTCTGCCACCCAGGAGTCACGCAGTGCGTGTTTGCTTAGTTGAAACTGAATGAGTGAA
>NW_022921078.1:0-446 GCF_012274545.1 Fukomys damarensis
CAAGAATGCCTGGGGGAAAATAGGGTCATGTAGAGATAATTGCTTGGAATCACCTCTTAGGTCTCATTTATTCATTTCCCAGGGAAATTCATAAGCGGCATTAAAAGGTAAGAAAACACAGCTGAGGGCTGAGAAACAAAGCAGGTCTCAAATTTAAAGTGTGGTGTAGAAAAATGAACAAACCCCTTAAGCTTTCTGCCTTGTCAAACAATGATCACAATGATCTTGACCCTCTTCGCTGGTCTCTTGGGACTGGAAAAATTCTGTGAGCTATCTCATTAGCTCAGTAGAGCTGAAAATGGCATGTCACTGCATTTGTACTACCTTCAAAGGAGCTACTCATCTTCATGGTGTGCTTCGCGGGTTCATTTAAATAACGGAATTGCACTACTACACAGAAAATTAGGCTTTAGCAATAGTTTATTTCATTAACTACTACTAATTTT
>NW_022921079.1:0-234 GCF_012274545.1 Fukomys damarensis
TGGAAGCAACAATTTCTCCACTTCAATTAAAAGTGAGGTTTTTGGGGCTGGGGATTTAGCTCACTGGTTTTGCCACCCACCTCGCAAGCACAAGGGTCCGAGTTCCATCCTCGGTACCAAACAAAACAAAACAAACAAAAAGTGAGTTTCTTTTTAAATAAGTAATGATAATTAACTATATTGGCAATTTATATTTAGTGCTTCTTTGCTTACATATGTATATTGGTTATATTT
>NW_022921080.1:0-948 GCF_012274545.1 Fukomys damarensis
TTTCTTTCAAAGCTTGTTTTTCTCCTCTTGGTTTTTAATCTTTGGTATTGCTTTAGGCTTTCTCTTCTCTCTCTAAAATCTCAGGGTGACTTCATATACTTCCATGTCTGCAGACATTGAATATATTCATCTCCATCTTGAAACATGAGCCACTGTATTTACGTTGGTGCTTATTTTCCCCTTAAATACAGTTTCTCCCAAACTGAGCTCATTGCCAATCCTGACTCAACATCTCTCTAATCTAGTCATATCTCTTAGTAAATAGTTTTTCTATTCTCTAGGATTCTAGATCTGAAACCTGGGAGTAAACTTTGCTCCATATTCAATTGCTTGTCAATTATGACTGATTCCATCTATGATCTGTCTGATCATTTTTCTCCTTATCTATAACTACACTGTAGGTCCTTACCAAGACTACCTTAGCTTACTGCAATAACCTTATAGATCACTCTTCTTATGTCCTGATAGAAACACATAGCAGATAAATTGAACATACAGGTTTAATTACTAGACTATTCAAAGGTTTAAACACTGTATACAAAAATACTAGGAAAATACAATAGGTAATGTACCTTAATCTAAGCTGTAACAAAACACTATACATTGAGTGATTTCTAAATAACGGAAATTTATTTATCTGGCCCCCTCTTCTGGGTTGCAGACTGCCAATTTCTCCCAGTCACCTCAATATGGCAGAAGTGGTAGAGAGGAAATGACTCTGAGGCTTCTTTTATGAGGGTACTAATCCAATCATAAGGGTTCCACTCTGTTGATCTGACCACCTCCTAAGATTACACCTCTTAATATCATCACCTTGGTGGTGAGGATTTCAATATATGAATTTTGGGGGGCCACAAACATTCAATCTGTAGCACTATGTCTTGAAGATTTTATGATCCCAGAAGGAACAAGAGATGGAAGGAAATGCCAGATATGTTCAGAGAGAGT
>NW_022921081.1:0-224 GCF_012274545.1 Fukomys damarensis
TCCCTATTTTTTCTCTCAGTGAGTCTGTTATTTATGTACCAGAAGGATATTAATTTTTGGGTGCTGACCTTGTATCCAGCTACTATGCTGAATGTGTCAATTAAGTCTAGAAGTCTTTTGGCAAAGCATTTTGTGTCTTCTATATAGAGTATCATATCATTAGTAAATAATGACAGTTTATCTTCTTCCTTTCCTATCTTTATTGCTTTAATTTCTTTCTCTTG
>NW_022921082.1:0-215 GCF_012274545.1 Fukomys damarensis
ACTTATTGACAAATGGAATGGCCCAACATATGAAGCTTCCCATTTCCCATGTGGAAATTATAATTTAAATAAATGCCTTGTCAACTTGTCCCAAGGCCTCTTGGAAAACTGTAAATCACCCCATTCTACACCATCCCTGTGATGTGTTCAGACCAGCACTTTTTAACATTTTATTTTGAGAGAGGGTATCACTAAGTTACCTAGGCTGGCCATGA
>NW_022921083.1:0-209 GCF_012274545.1 Fukomys damarensis
AAAACCAACATATTGAAAATGGCCATACTCCCAAAATTGTTGTATAGATTTAATGCAATCAAAATCAAAATACTGATAAATGCCTCACAGAATTACAGAAAATATTCCTAAAATTTATTTGGAACCAGAAAAGATGTAGAATAGCGAAAACAATTCTGGGCAACAAAGGTAAGGCAGGGAACATCACAACCTTTGACTTGAAATTATAC
>NW_022921084.1:0-268 GCF_012274545.1 Fukomys damarensis
AGGTGAACCTCACAATCATCCACAGATGAAAACTGTTGCCCCCCTACAATTTCACAAGGCAGGTAAGGAACTGGTACCTTGTCCCCTGATCATCTTTACAAGAACACTACTAATATTCATGAGAAAGAATCACACAAGTCCAAGCCAAAGGAAATACAAATAATCTGACCGAATTCACCTATTCTCATGTTCATAAAAATGAGGAAAATTTGATGAATGAAATGTAAATGTACAGTACTGTGTTACATTAGATAAGATTTTTACCATA
>NW_022921085.1:0-248 GCF_012274545.1 Fukomys damarensis
GTTGCCCTGGCCCCTCGCTGTGGCAAAGGCAGGCTCAGTGCATTTTTACCACTACTCACAAGATCTCTGTATGATTGTTTGTTCAAGTGTGGGTTCACTGCATGCTTAACCATTCTGAAATGGTCCACTCTATACAGTCCAGGTCAGGGTGAGCACAATGAGTGGCTGACTGGTCTTCTTTGGCTAGGTGAGGGCAGTCTTACACCATTGTTAACCCATCTAAAACCATATCCCAGATGTAGCCAGAG
>NW_022921086.1:0-1032 GCF_012274545.1 Fukomys damarensis
AGTCCCGTTAGTTTTAGCCTCCTTAAAAGATACCTCAGTGCTCACAGTATATCTGCCTACACATCTTCCTTTCCAGATTTAAGTCAACCTTTGGGTCTGCTCTGGAGTACAGCATCCTGAATCTAAAACTGTCTGCCCATACCCACTCTTTGCCTTTCCCCTCCACCTTCAACTCCATCTGTTCAGTCTAAGTCCTTGTAAAGGGTGTTCTCACTGCCTCCACCAGCTGTAACCTCTCTATTTCCACTGATCTCATAACCATCATGCTTGGGTCTTTCAAGTACCAAGAACGCTGTAGTTGAGTATTCACTTTTCCTTCTTGTCTTGGTTCAATCATGACCTGAGGGAAACTTTACCTGACACCTGAGCGCAATCACAGCTCCCCTGTTACATCCTTTTCATTGCACTGCCCCTATGTAAACTTTTAACATTTAGGATTTTTCATGTAGTCTGTGATTTTTTTTTCTTTCACTTAACATCTGCCTCCTCACCAGAAAGTAAGTGCACATGTGACCTGGCTTTCCTCATCATGGTGCTGTGTACAGCACATAATAAATACTTAGCAACGTTCTATTGAACGATTAAACAGTTTCTGGCTGGAGAATCCCAAAAGAGATGGTAACTTTTGAAATAGGCCTTGAAGAATTGGTGGGGGTGATACAGTGTTGTCAGCAGGTGGGATGTGAGTGGCTTGAGCCACATCTGAGGAGAAAGCACACACAGACCAAGAGTTTTAAGTTCTGCTAAGAGGAAAAGACTGGAATGGCAACATGAATGGAGAAGGCTTGGGAAACCATTCTTAAAAGAGGTGGAAATTGCTACTTCTGTAACTCAAAAAGTGGTCTCATTTTAGAAATTACTTAAATGCTTGCATCAGGAAGGAAAAGCAACCGGCAGAAACTTAACTGTGCCTTTTGCCTTCCCGTGCTCTGCTGTCCCCTTTCCTATAATGTGAAGAACACCATAGACATTTCTGAACAGTCTTCGGGATGAAACTTGTCGGTTATTCTCAGCTGAAAAGGAGACAACATG
>NW_022921087.1:0-206 GCF_012274545.1 Fukomys damarensis
TGACACTCTGCTGTGACTGTAGGATCACCTGCCTTGGCCTCAGAATCTTCCCCTGCTTTCCTTGCTCTAATGCCCTAATTATTTGCAGCTGCTTCTTGAATTTTCCAATTTAAATAAGCATAGTTTCAAAGGAAATGTATTTGTGAAGTCTAGGTTTTGTTTGTTCTTTCATGGGTAAAAATTTAAAAAGTAAAATAAAAACTGAA
>NW_022921088.1:0-231 GCF_012274545.1 Fukomys damarensis
TTGGGCCAATGAATGCAGATCTAAAAAAGATATTATGGGTAATCCTATCCAGTCGGGAAACGGGTGGAGGGGCCAGCCTCAGGCCCCATATCAAATTTTTGGGGCATTTCAGAATCCGAAACAGATCATCCCTCAAAATCAGTCAAAAAATCCATTCAGGACTTATTTCGAGCCACCTCAGGCAGTGCAGGATTGGACCTCAGTTCCTCCTCCTATGCAGTATTAACCCCT
>NW_022921089.1:0-200 GCF_012274545.1 Fukomys damarensis
TTCAGTTTGACGTTAGAACACAACCGCACTTTGCCGAGGGCTTCTGCCATTTAAAGTGCAGTTCTCCCCGGGAATCAGCATCTCTCGCCGCTTAGCCATTTAAAGCGAAAGCGGTCAATTTCATGAATGTGAAGTACTCCACAGAGAAAGGTGCTGCAACTCTGTGAGTTTACCAGTGAATTCCACTTCTTATGGGGAGT
>NW_022921090.1:0-343 GCF_012274545.1 Fukomys damarensis
CTCTGCTCCGCTCTATCTGTGCTCTCTGATTCCCTCTGCTCCATGCTTTTGCCAATGTCTTGCCCATATCTGGCATCTCCTGTCAGAGCCTCTGCATATATTTCTACCTACCTGGTGCCTCTTTCCCTTTCCCCCTCTCATTTGGGTTAACTATCCCCATTCATGTTCTTTCATCTTTGTTGCTCCATCAGAACTATATAATTGTAAGATTCTTTGATAAATATGTTTCTCCCCTTAGAGTCTATGAAGGCAGGGATACTGTCAATTACTTCTCAACATTATATACTGGCACCTTACACAGTGCCGAAGGTGTAGTAAATGATAGATAGAAGCCATGCTGTGA
>NW_022921091.1:0-382 GCF_012274545.1 Fukomys damarensis
AAAGAAAACAAGAATAATATTGACTTTAATGACTAAAATATGCGTTCATTCCACCCTCCACTTCTTTGAAACACAATCATTTGTTTCAGTGTTATCCATATTGGGATTGAATCCAGGCTCAGCTACCTAGTAGCTATTTAATGTTGAATATTTTGTGTAACCATTCATGACAGAGGACCTAATTACGTCTCTTCATCAACACTGCTATGCATATAAAATAAAATGGCACGAATAAAGCACTCAGTATTTTACCTAACACATAATAGATGTTCAATAAATGATAAAAAGTCATTAAGCTTCAGATTGACAGACTATATGCATGGTTGAGCTACTTACTCTCTTATCATTTTTTGTTTGTTTAGAGGATTGTTTCTGAATTAGA
>NW_022921092.1:0-1669 GCF_012274545.1 Fukomys damarensis
CAGCTGAGGTGACATAAGTGACATATCCTGTCTGCCTATGTGGGCCATTGTATATAATATACTACCTCCAGTTGTTTCCTCTTTGCTGTTACACGCAAAAGCCGAAGTAGATGGTATTGTTCTGGTTGTTCCAGTTGAGACATCAAGGCCAAGAGTTCTGTCAGGTGTCTGTTAATTGGCTGAGGCTGCTTTTCATACACTGCAGGTAATATCCTTAACAACATGGCATTTCCTGTTGAGGGAGCGAAAACCAGAAAGGTGATTTAGCCCACGAGCAACAGAAACAACACTGCCATCAACCCAACAGCCTTTGCGCTTACATAGTAATAGCCCAGATGATGGCCAAGTCTGTTACAAATAATACAGTATCTTGTTCTGAAGAATCACTTAAGGCACGATTTAAAATTTCATAAAAGGGAATATTTTGTGACATAATCGGCATTATTATCTAGTGAATTTTTTTTCTGAGTAATGCACCATGAGGGATGGAAGAAGAACATTTGACAGTAACCAGACCACACCCTTGAGAGAGAAAGAATTCCTGATGAGAAGCAACACTTGGATGATGTTTAAATGAAAAGTAAGTGGTGTCGTAAGTGCGAACCTTGAAAAAAGGTTGCCAGGAATGTATTCACATTCCAGAGGGTTACAAAGGCATTTAGACGGTGAACACAAAAACTACACCGTATTTTTATGAAGAGTTTAAAAAGTAGCAATGCAAATTTAAATCGCCTGTTTCTGGACTATTTCAAAAGAAGTTTAGATTCAACTTGTTTCTCACTTGTGATTTGCCTCTAAGACATGTATAGACAACTGGATTAAAATAACAAAACCTCAAGAAAAAATGTTCCATAAGCTGTAAGATCTTATCTACAAACAACATATGGGAAACATCTGCTTATCACTTTATGGTATGGATTTTTTTTCTCAAAATCCTCTTGTCTTTAAGCATCACAAGGGAATTGGTTTCTAGAGATTTCTTGAGCGAATTTTCCTGATTCTAGTTACTCTTACCAGTTTTGTTATATAGAAGACATACACAGAATGAATCAGAAAAGCAGGAACTACACACATGTAGACCTTCACTAAGTGTGTGCGTGGGGAACAGTCATATATTGAAGATAACTTAATTATGAGCATCACGGAAAGAAGGCCAGGATTTTTAGGGTGTCAATGTTTACATTTAGTGACAGACTGATTCCAGATAAAATTGAGTGCATTTGGACAACAACAAACAATGAGAATTGATTTTTCTACGTGGATTTCATAGAATTAGTCTCAAACATGTCTTAGTCTCATTGTTCATAGAGTACACAATGTTGGAAATACTCAGTATAATTTTTTGGGCGGGTACTGGAGATCAAACTTGGGACCTTAAGCTTGCGAAGCAGGCGGCGGAAACACTACTCAGTGTAATTTTTAAAGACATTTGACCATCAACATTTGTTTTCAACAATTTAACTTAAAGTATTCTATTTTCTATTTACTTTTACTGAGAGCATCTCCTTAAAGGATCAAGAATTTTTAATGCAATACTCATTTTGTACAGAACATATTAAGCCACTGAAATTAGTTATGTGGATATCTTTCTTGATCAACTGAAGAAAAATGTTGCATGAAGTGGGACAGTGGTTGGAATCTGGGACAGGAAACTGGTTTGTGACTTTTT
>NW_022921093.1:0-289 GCF_012274545.1 Fukomys damarensis
TCCAGGAAGTCAAATAGAGAAGCTGATTGTTGAAATGTCTGTTGCAGTTTTCTAAGCCCCAAAAGACTAAACTGACTGAATAAACTTTTCATACTGTTAGATTTTAATAATCTGAAAGGGTCTTTCTTTCCAAAACTTTATTTTAAAAAGCTCTTCCTTAATGACTAGAGATGTTCCAGCTTCCTCCCACCAAATACACTTCAATTTGTCACTTTCAACTAATTTCCATATTTTTCTGGGGAAAGTCAGACAAAGAAGTTTATTGTCTTCATCTGGTTCAGAGATATGA
>NW_022921094.1:0-217 GCF_012274545.1 Fukomys damarensis
ATAAAATAAATGAACAAAACCACCCTCCATCCAGTTACTACTTCCAGAGATGGCAAGTCATACTCTTGCAGGACTTGATGATTCATAGTTCATTTTGTCTCAGACCAAAGACTAAAAATAAGGAAGCATGAAATATTTCTTAATAGATATAGATTATCTTTTCAATGAGTTCCACAAAGCAAAGCAAATAGAAATTGTGAGAGACAACTTTCCCACA
>NW_022921095.1:0-222 GCF_012274545.1 Fukomys damarensis
ATGTAACAACAGTTTGATTTATTGTCACTAGTTTGTGGAGGACACTGAAAAATATATAAAAAATTAATTTATGTCATTTTAATCTTCGTCCGTTGTTGGGAGGAATTTATGTTACTATCATCATTTGCATCCTTAGAGGTATATTAAGACAACTCTCTTGCTTGTTAACTGCTTGCTGATACTTTGCACTCAAAGAGAAGAAAATGGAAGTGACATTTAAGT
>NW_022921096.1:0-300 GCF_012274545.1 Fukomys damarensis
CCCCACTGCCGGCATGACGACCTGACTCCATGAGAATACACCCATGAAAGGAGGAGGGGAGTTTTACCTTCCAGCCTTGCTGTCTTGCTGATGGCTTATCAGGGACGTTCACGGGAAGACAGCATCCTGTTCTCTGGAGCACCAAGCAGACAGGAGAGCCAGACGATGTGAAAAGCCCTTTAGTGGATTAAAGATGCCCCCAGGTCAGGTGGTTTTCCCTTAAAGCTGCGGGTCCGACATGGTGTGACTTCAGAGAGCTGGGTCTGCTCCTGCCAGAGCCCTATGTCCAGGGAGCCTTCA
>NW_022921097.1:0-1528 GCF_012274545.1 Fukomys damarensis
TGACTATGGACTAAATTCTCTACAAACTGTCAGCCAAAATATGCCTTGCTTCCTTTAACTTTGGGTGTTTAGTATATTATCTCAGCAACAAGCAAATTAACTAAGACACTACTGTTATTTTTATTTTGCCTGTTTTCCATGTATATTTTAATTGGTATGAGTATGAACACATGAATGAATTTATCTTAAAAATATGTCTTAATTCTTCTGTTTTAGAAAGTCTAGAGAAGTTGGTTACTTGGTGCATCCTTGTAATCTCAGAACTCACAATAAACAGGCAGGGGGATTATAAATTTAGGCTAACATGAGCTACAAATGGAGACTCTATATTAAAAACATGGATAAATAAAAAGCCCAGTGAACATCATTATGCATCTCTAAGCACTATTTGTGCCACACCTGTGAACCATAATCACTATTTCCCGCTAAGAGAAAGAGTAGGGGGTCTCTGGAAAAATAGCGGATTCTAAGTCTGACACAAGAATTGAACAAGATACTATAGCAGAGAGCATGGAATTTATTAAAGACTGTGTCATGCCAAAAGGTTTAAGCCTTAATAAACCAACTATTAAATTATTCTCACCTCATTATGGATAAAATTTTTATTGAAAAATTTACCAAGGTCTAGGAGAACCATTAGGAACTGGTTTTCTATTCTTCCCCAAGATTCTACCTGTCTTGGACCTCAGCTCCTGTCATCTTTATTCCTACTCTAACTACATATATCACAGAACTTTCCAGGTGCTGTGATCCATGCCTAGAATATTCTTCCTGCAGAGAGAAGATGATCACACCACCTCTCTCTATGTAAATATGATCTGATCCCTAAGCCCTTCATTGATCTCCCTATTTAATATTCCAGTCACTTCTAACCTTATCTTTTCTCCACCTTCATTTTTGTTCATAGTTCTTATCTTCAATTCAAATATTATAAAATTTACTTATGTTTATCATTTATATTTGCCCATTAAAATAGATCCCTCATTGAGAAGCCAGCATGGACAACAGTATTGTGGGTGGCCAGGCACCAGCCAAGGCCCCACCCAGACAGGAGTGGCTTGGGTGCACAGGCCCCATCCAAAAGCCCACCTGGAAAACAGCTACACAGGCGTGTAGACCACAGCCAGAGGCCCACCAAGATCAATCAGAAAGTGTGTGTCACCCCAGAGAGAAGCCTGCTCAGACACCAACAACTCTGGTGTACAGGCTCAGCCAAAGGCCTTCTTAGAAAATAGCTAGGCAGGTGGGAAGATTCCAGCCAGAGCTACACTCAGATACCATCCTAAGTGTAAACAGGCCCCAGTCAGAAACCCTCCTGGACAACAGGGATCCAGAAGGCCTCCATCATGAACCCATGAATTGGCACAGTGCTGAGGAGCAGAGAGAGGATCTCTCTGGGGCTTGCTGAGAATTGAAGCTCACTGAGTGAGCAAAGAGTCACCACAATAATGGTGCAGCAGACTGCATCTGTTGCAATGAGAAGGCATGTAAACAAGACTAAAAACCATACACCAGATCACCTAAGGCA
>NW_022921098.1:0-203 GCF_012274545.1 Fukomys damarensis
CTGCTATAAACATGGGTGCTCATATATCACTCTGGTATGATTCTTTTAATCTTTATTTTTAATAGGATCTTTAAATTTGAGAGGTCTAATATTTTGAGTCTTTTATTTATTCTAGATATTAGTCCTTTTCTTTTTTTGGCTTTTGAGACAGGGTCTTACTATGTAGTTGAGACTGACATGGAACTCACTATGTAGCCCAGGCT
>NW_022921099.1:0-257 GCF_012274545.1 Fukomys damarensis
CTGGGCAGTGCTCCTCCCAATGTATCAAAATGTTTTTTAACTGTTTGAACTTTATGACCTCTCGGGAATGTTGTTAGCCCCGCCTCCATAAAAAATGTTCCATAGCTCCACCCCTTTTGGGAATGTTCTGTAACCCCACCCCCTTGCTTTTGTGA
Source organism: Fukomys damarensis (assembly GCF_012274545.1). NCBI lineage: Eukaryota > Metazoa > Chordata > Mammalia > Rodentia > Bathyergidae > Fukomys > Fukomys damarensis. The sequence continues at coordinate 156 of NW_022921099.1, forward strand.
GCATGCTCGCCTATCCAGTAGACCCCTATATAAGGAGGCTCCTGTTTCTAGTCAAGCACTCAGACTTCAGAGTATGAACTCCACTGAGCTCGTTGGCATAAT
>NW_022921100.1:0-241 GCF_012274545.1 Fukomys damarensis
CTCTGTGTGTGCCTGTCAGGTATCTGATAATTTCTAGCATTTGTGCGTGGCTTTGCAATTTACGAAGTGTTTTCCATCTGGTCTCAGTCTCCCAACAAGTCTAGGGAGGAGATAACCCTATTGATGAGCAAGAAGTCCTTGAAGCTTAAACCCACAGTGTAATTTAATTTTTCATTGCCTTTTTAAAAGGGACTTCTAGAGTGATAAATGTTTTCTTTAGATGACCTTTGATTCTTCTTCT
>NW_022921101.1:0-3192 GCF_012274545.1 Fukomys damarensis
AGCCCTCTGCAAAGTGCGTTTGGGTTCTAATGTCAAAACTGAACCTATCCCCAAGTATACAGATTTCTGGAGTCTTGTGTTCACTCAGAGCTGCTAGGCACTCTCTTAGGCCTGAAGGGCTTCTCTGCTAAAAGTGCCTCACAACAGTGTTTCAATCTCTGCCAGGCAGACACCTACAAACAAAAAGGAATACAGTTGTACTCCACATAAGAGGTGGACTTCACTGGTAAACTTACAGTTTGCAGCACCGTTCTCTGTGGAGTTTTTCATATTCGTGAAACAGACGGCTTTCGCTTTAAATGTCTAAGCGGTGAGAGAAGGTGTTTCCCGGAGAAAACTGCACCTTAAGCTGCAGAAGCCCTCTGCAAAGTGCGTTTGCGTTCTAACGTCAAACTGAACCTATTCCCAAGTATACAGAGTTCTGGAGGCTTGTGTGCACTCAGAGCTGCTAGGCACTCTCTTATGCCTGAAGAGCTTCTCTGCTAAAAGTGCCTCACAACAGTGTTTCATTGTCTGCCAGGCTGACACCTACAAACAAAAAGGAATACAGTTGTATTCCACATTAGAGGTGGACTTCGCTGGTAAACTCAAAGAGTTGCAGCACCTTTCTCTGTGGAGTACTTCTTATTCATGAAACTGACCGCTTTCACTTTAAACGGCTAAGCGGCGAGAGAAGCTGTTTCCCGGGGAAAACTGCACTTTCAACCGCAGAAGCCCTCTGCAAAGCGCGTTTGGGTTCTAACGTCAAACTGAACCTATTCCCAAGTATACAGAGTTCTGGAGGCTTGTGTGCACTCAGAGCTGCTAGGCACTCTCTTATGCCTGAAGAGCTTCTCTGCTAAAAGTGCCTCACAACAGTGCTTCAATCTCTGCCAGGCAGACACCTACAAACAAAAAGGAATACAGTTGTACTCCACATGAGAGGGAGACTTCACTGGTAAACTCACAGAGTTGCAGCACCTTTCTATGTGGAGTACTTCACATTCATGCAACTGACCACTTTAGCTTTAAACGGCTAAGCGTCGAGTGAAGCTGTTTCCTGGGGAAAACTGCACTTTCAACCGCAGAAGCACTCTGCAAAGTGCGTTTGTTTTCTGAAGTCAAACTGAACCTATCCCCAAGTATACAGAATTCTGGAGGCTTGTGTGTACTCAGAGCTGCTAGGCACTCTATTAGGCCTGTAGGGCTTCTGTGCTAAAAGTGCCTCACAACAGTTTTTCAATCTCTGCCAAGCAGACACTTACAAACAGAAAGGAATACAGTTGAACTTCACATAAGAGGAGGACTTCACTGGTAAACTCGCAGAGTTGCAGCACCTTTCTGTGTGGAGTACTTCACATTCATGAAACTGACTGCTTTCGCTTTAAACGGCTAAGCGGCGAGAGAAGCTGTTTCCCGGGAAAAACTGCACTTTCAACTGCAGAAGCCCTCTGCAAAGTGCATTTGGTTTCTAACATCAAAGTGAACCTATCCCCAAATATACAGAGTTCTGGAATCTTGTGTACACTCAGAGCTGATAGGCACTCTCTTAGGCCTGAAGGCCTTCTCTGCTAAAAGCGCCTCACAACAGTGTTTCAATCTCTGCCAAGCAGACACCTACAAACAAAAAGGAATACAGTTGTATTCCACATAAGAGGTGGACTTCGCTGGTAAACTCAAAGTGTTGCAGCACCTTTCTCTGTGCAGTACTTCATATTCATCAAACTGACCGCTTTCGCTTTAAACGGCTAAGCGGCGAGAGAAGCTGTTTCCCGGGGAAAACTGCAACTTAAACCACAGAAGCCCTCTGCAAATTGCGTTTAGGTTCTAACGTCAAACTGAACCTATCCCCAAGTATAAAGAATTCTGGAGGCTTGTGTGCACTCAGAGCTGCTAGGCACTCTATTAGGCCTGTAGGGCTTCTCTGCTAAAAGTGCCTCACAACAGTGTTTCAATCTCTGCCAGGCAGACACTTACAAAGAAAAAAGGAATACAGTTGAACTCCACATAAGAGGTGGACTTCACTGGTAAACTCACAGAGTTGCAGCACCTTTCTCTCTGGAGTACTTCACATTCATGAAACTGACCGCTTTCGCTTTAAACGGCTAAGCGGCGAGAGAAGCTGTTTCCCGGGGAAAACTGCAACTTAAACCACAGAAGCCCTCTGCAAAGTGCGTTTGGGTTCTAATGTCAAACTGAACCTATCCCCAGGTATACAGAGTTCTGGAGTCTTGTGTGCACTCAGAGCTGCTAGGCACTTTCTGGCCTAAAGGGCTTCTCTGCTAAAAGTGCCTCACAACAGTGTTTCAATCTCTGCCAGGCAGACACTTACAAAGAAAAAAGGAATACAGTTGAACTCCACATAAGAGGTGGAATTCACTGGTGAACTCACAGAGTTGCAGGACCTTTCTCTGTGAAGTAGTTCATATTCATGAAACTGACCGCATTCACTTTACACGGCTAAGGGGCGAGAGACGCTGTTTCTGGGGAAAACTGCACCTTAAACCACAGAAGCCCTCTGCAAAGTGCGTTTGGGTTCTAACGTCAATCTGAACCTATCCCCAAGTATACAGAGTTCTGGAGGCTTGTGTGCACTCATAGCTGCTAGGCACTCTCTTAGGCCTGAAGGGCTTCTCTGCTAAAAGTGCCTCACAACAGTGTTTCAATCTCTGCCAGGCAGAGACCTCCAAAAAAAGGGAATACAGTTGTTCTCCACATAAGAGGTGGACTTCCTTGGAAAGCTCGCAGAATTGAAACACTTTTCTATGTATAGTACTTCACATTCATAAAACTGACTGCTTTTGCTTTAATCGGGTAAGCGGCGAGAGAAGCTGTTTTTCCGGGGAAAATTGCACTTTAAACCGCAGAAGCCCTCTGCAAAGTGCGTTTGGGTTCTAACGTCAATCTGAACCTATCCCCAAGTATACAGAGTTCTGGAGGCTTGTGTGCACTCAGAGCTGCTAGGCACTCTCTTAGGCCTGAAGGGCTTCTCTGCTAAAAGTGACTCTCAACAGTGTTTCAATCCCTGCCAGGCAGATACCTACAAACAAAAAGGAATACAGTTGTACTCCACACAAGAGGTGGACTTCACTGGTAAACTCACAGAGTTGCAGCACCTTTCTCTGTGGAGTACTTCACATTCATGAAACTGACCGCTTTCGCTTTAAACGGCTAAGCGGCGAGAGAAGCTGTTTCCCGGGGAAAACTGCACTT
>NW_022921101.1:3239-5116 GCF_012274545.1 Fukomys damarensis
TGAACCTATCCCCAAGTATACAGAGTTCTGGAATCTTGTGTGCACTCAGAGCTGCTAGGCACTCTCTTAGGCCTGAAGGCCTTCTCTGCTAAAAGTGCCTAACAACACTGTTTCAATCTCTGCCAGGCAGAGACATGCAAACAAAAAACAGTACAGTTGTACTCCACATAAGAGCTTTACTTCACTGGAAAACTCACAGAGTTGAAGCACTTTTCTCTTTGGAGTACTTCACATTCATAAAACAGACCGCTTTTGCTTTAATCGGCTAAGGGGCAAGAGAAGCTGTTTCCCGGGGAAAACAGCACTTTAAACCGCAGAAGCTCTCTGCAAAGCGCGTTTGGGTTCTAACGTCAATCTGAACCTATCTACAAGTATACAGAGTTCTGGAGGCTTGTGTGCACTCAGAGCTGCTAGGCACTCTCTTAGGCCTGAAGGGCTTCTCTGCTAAAAGTACCTCACAACAGTGTTTCAATCTCTGCCAGGCAGACACCTACAAACAAAAAGGAATACCGTTGTATTCCACATAAGAGGTGGACTTCGCTGGTAAACTCAAAGAGTTGCAGCACCTTTCTCTGTGGAGTACTTCATATTCATCAAACTGACCGCTTTCGCTTTAAACGGCTAAGCGGCGAGAGAAGCTGTTTCCCAGGGAAAACTGCAACTTAAACCACAGAAGCCCTCTGCAAAGTGCGTTTGGGTTCTAACGTCAAACTGAACCCATCCCCAAGTATAAAGAATTCTGGAGGCTTGTGTGCACTCAGAGCTGCTAGGCACTCTATTAGGCCTGTAGGGCTTCTCTGCTAAAAGTGCCTCACAACAGTATTTCAATCTCTGCCAGGCAGAGACCTCCAAACAAAAAGGAATACAGTTGTACTCTACAGAAGAGGAGGAATTCACTGGTAAACTCACAGTGTTCCAGCACCTTTCTCTGTGGAGTACTTCACATTCATGATACTGACCACTTTCGCTTTAAACGGCTAAGCAGAGAGAGAAGCTGTTTCCCGGGGAAAACTGCACTTTAAACCACAGAAGCCCTCTGCAAAGTGCGTTTGGGTTCTAACGTCAAACTGAAGCTATCCCCAAGTATACAGAGTTCTGGAGGCTTGTGTGCACTCATAGCTGCTAGGCACTCTCTTAGGCCTGAAGGGCTTCTCTGCTAAAAGTGCCTCACAACAGTGTTTCAATCTCTGCCAGGCAGAGACCTCCAAAAAAAGGGAATACAGTTGTTCTCCACATAAGAGGTGGACTTCCTTGGAAAGCTCACAGAGTTGAAGCACTTTTCTCTGTGGAGTACTTCACATTCATAAAACTGACCGCTTTCGCTTTAATCGGCTAAGCGGCGAGAGAAGCTGTTTCCCAGGGAAAACTGCACTTTAAACCGCAGAAGCTCTCTGCAAAGCTCGTTTGGCTTCTAACGTCAAACTGAACCTTTCCCCAAGTATAAAGAGTTCTGGAGGCTTTTGTGCACTCAGAGCTGCTAGGCACTCTCTTAGGCCTGAAGGGCTTCTCTGCTAAAAGTGCCTCACAACAGTGTTTCAAAATCTGCCCTGCAGACACCTACAAACAAAAAGGAATACAGTTGTACTCCACATAAGAGGTGGACTTCACTGGTAAACTCACAGAGTTGCAGCACCTTTCTCTGTGGAGTACTTCACATTCATGCAACTGACCGCTTTCGCTTTAAACGGCTAAGCGGCGAGTGAAGCCTTTTCCCGGGGAAAACTGCACTTTCAACTGCAGAAGGCCTCTGCAAAGTGCGTTTGGGTTCTAACGTCAAACTGAACCTATCCCCAAGTATACAGAGTTCTGGAGGCTTGTGTGCACTCAGAGCTGCTAGGCACTCTATTAGGCCTGTAGGGCTTCTCTGCTAAAAGTGC
>NW_022921101.1:5485-5700 GCF_012274545.1 Fukomys damarensis
CCGCCAGGCAGACACTTACAAAGAAAAAAGGAATACAGTTGAACTCCACATAAGAGGTGGACTTCAATGGTAAAATCTCAGAGTTGCAGTACCTTTCTCTGTGAAGTACTTCATATTCATGAAACTGACCTCATTCACTTTAAATGGCTAAGGGGAGAGAGAAGCTTTTTCTGGGGAAAACTGCACCTTAAACCACAGAAGCCCTCTGCAAAGTG
>NW_022921102.1:0-228 GCF_012274545.1 Fukomys damarensis
AATCAAGTGTAGAATATATGTTTTCTGTTTTTGTTTGTTTGTTTTTTGGTACTATGGAATGAACTTTGTTCCTTGTGCTTGCAAGGCAGGCCACTGAACCACTGAGCTAAATCCCGGCCATAAGTATAGGATATATGAACAGTTGAAAAAGAATAGTCCTCAAAATTGAAAGATATATTCAAAATTGAAATTAAAAATAAATAGACAATTCTCAGCAGAAGAACCAAA
>NW_022921103.1:0-559 GCF_012274545.1 Fukomys damarensis
TCAGGTCCCCTTTTTTTTTTTTTTTTTTTTTTTGAGACAGGGTCTCGCTGTGTACTTCAGGCTGAGTTTGAATTTGTGGCAATTCCCCTGCCTCAGCCTACCAAGTATTGGGATTACAGGAGAGTGCCACTACACCCAGTCCCTTACTCAAAAGAGCAAGTTTTTCATCTCTCTGCCTCAGTTTACTCAGCCCTAAATTAGACAGAAATAATATATCAGCAGATTGTAAAAATGTGAATTAATCAGAAAATGCTGTGTGTATAATTCACCTAACAAAAGATCAATAAATGACAGGGCTACTTATCTTAAGCAAAGGTAAGAAAGCAAATACTGTATTGTAAATGCCTTGTTTAAAAATCACTCTAGGCTACCTGATATTTCCTGGGCTGGTGCCTTTCTTAGGGAAGCTCTAGATATGCCCGTATCTAGAAGGACTCTGTAGTGTATCTTCTGGCCCACTGACTCTGGCTGCAGCGGAGATAGGATGAGTGCACTAGGCATAAATGAAGGTGCAGAGGACAACTGTAGTTTCCCACAGTCTCTTTCCATTTCTACCAAA
>NW_022921104.1:0-618 GCF_012274545.1 Fukomys damarensis
TATGTATGCTATTGCACCTGTGTGTCTGTGTGTGTGAAAATGTATGTGATGGGCATGTGATCATGGGTCTGCCTGTGTGTGTTTCTCACATGTGAGTGTGTGTACTGGGGTCAACATGCTCTCCTCTCTGCGTTTGAGGGTGTGTGGTGCAGGTATGTACATACATGCAGAGATTCACGCCTAGACTCGATATTGTTTTCTTTTTTAAGTCTGACACTTTGGAATCTACGACACCTCTAGAGATTCTGAAATGAATCTGGTACAACTACTCACACAGCTCAGACCCTTGGGCAGCTCAGGCTTCTCAGGTCTCCTCCATGGGGGAAGAAAATGGAAAAGGAAGTAGCAGCAGCGGCCTCCTGGAACAGCCCAGGCTGGGCCTGCGGGACAGGAATGGGGAATGAGCATCTAATGTTAGCCAGACTGGCGCAGCCTCCGGGGCCCACCCAGAGCCAGGGGGAGGGAGTGCCAATGAGGCTGAGGAGTAGCCTCAGGGGGGCCCACAAATAGGAAAAGTGCTCAAATGCCCGTGGCCCTGTGTACACGTTCCATGTATTCACATATATGTGAGGATGCAGGTGTGCACATCTGGGCGTTATACATCTGTGTGCAGATAGG
>NW_022921105.1:0-217 GCF_012274545.1 Fukomys damarensis
AATTCATCATCACCGTGTGTGTCTCCTCCGGTAGAAATGACAGGAGCTGGTCTTCTAAGTACTACTCCAGTCACTAATAATCAAATACTTGCATTTTCCCATAGCATTTCTTTTCCTCTTTTGTGGATAGAACCATCTCTTAAGTTCAAAGAGTCTGCCTCTTCACAGCCGGGTAGATGTTTGCCCATAAAACACAGGCTAGAAAAACACAAATTTT
>NW_022921106.1:0-252 GCF_012274545.1 Fukomys damarensis
CGCAAGCATAAGGTCCTGAGTTCCATCCCTGGAGCCAAAAAAGAAAAAGAAAAGAAAAGTAAACCATACCTGCAAGTGACACATTTCTATGAACAAAAGTCAGAGAAGAACATTCATACTTTGCTACCATCATATAATTAATATAATTAATTTTTTGCTCAAAATATCATAATATAAGCTGTAGACATCACTTCTCAGCTTTTTGGCTAAAATCAAGTGAAGCTGTAGGCAGGTGCAAAAATTAATTCACAA
>NW_022921107.1:0-339 GCF_012274545.1 Fukomys damarensis
AAAAAAAAAAGATGAGAACTAAAAGCAAATTTATTTATGGACAAAGAAAGTATCACTTTTCTACCACTAATAATTCTGGGAACCAGTGCCATTTTATTTTGGCTCTTGTAGAACAGCATTATGGTTTGCTCGTTTTGGAGTTTTGAATCTGTCGTGTTCTTACAATCCCCTCAAACACTTCTTAGTTTCTGTCTTTACCCTTGAGTTAGATAATTCTTCTTGTTCCTATCTGTGTGCTCATATTAAAAGGACTCAGGGGCCAGGGATTTAGCTCAGTGGTTCCGCCGCGTACCTCACAAGCACAAGGTCCCTATTTCGATCCCTGGTTAAAAAAAAAAA
>NW_022921108.1:0-288 GCF_012274545.1 Fukomys damarensis
AGTTCTACAGAATGCAATGGCAATGGTAGGGGAATGTGAGATGGTTATCACTTGAATTTTAAAGTGTAAAACACTTACTGTTTATTTTTTATAGCAAACACAATGAGAGTATTTCTTGAAATAAACTAGAAGCTCCTGTTAAGTTTTCCAGAGTAAAAACATATACTGAGGGGCAAAAACTACAGAAAGCTATATAAAAACAGATATCCAAGTTATCTCCCCAATAGCATTAATTACTGTTGTGTTTTCAAACTTGAAAATATTCGTCACTTACACCTGGCATTTTCC
>NW_022921109.1:0-540 GCF_012274545.1 Fukomys damarensis
AGCAGAATTCAATAAATTCTGCAAAGGAGCAACGTTAGGCCATACTCCAAGTACAGTACACATTAAAGCTGTCACAGAACTGTATGCCTAAAATGTACCAATAAACTCAATGAGGAACAAAAAATCTGTCACAGAAGAAAAAAAAACAGGCATACATAATAAATAGCCAATACATGAAGAAAAAATTTCTCCTAAACAATTACTATTTTAAAGAAACACAAATCCTATCATCAGACTATTTTGAAATAACAAAAAGACTTGACTTGAGGGAAAGTATAGAATTAACGAAAACAGAAACCCACAGACCAAACCTTATGAGACTGAGTGAAGTACATGCATGCCTTAATTAAAACACATGAGCTTCATATCCAAATGACAAAATAATACCCAATTTGTTTGAAAAAAGACAACAAAATATTTCAGTAACAACGAATGTGCTAATAAAATGAGCCAGACGTGGTAGCACACACCTGTAATCCCAGTACTCCAGAGGGAGGCCATGAGTTTCAGGCCAGCCTGGGCTACATAGTGAGTTTATGT
>NW_022921110.1:0-202 GCF_012274545.1 Fukomys damarensis
TGATTGCTCTCAATTTCAACTCTTCCTTTTCTTTCCTTGTGAGCATGGCTTTATTAAAAGCTAATATTTCAGAGAGTGCTTGATTTTCAGTCTCTTTACGTCTCTGCATAATTCACACATGCTAAGTATTGGCACTAACCTGTTCGCATGCAAGCGACATTGATGAGCCACCATTCAGGGATTCTTGGTAGAATCACGACCA
>NW_022921111.1:0-819 GCF_012274545.1 Fukomys damarensis
TGTACAAATATCCCCAACCCCAAAGATCTGAAATCCTGGCCACTCCCAGTCCCGTGGATTCCAGCAATAGCTGTTCAACTTGGACTTGGCTGCTCTTTGGTGCAGACTGTGGCATAACCAGTGTGCCCTCTAATTTTTCCCAAACAAGTAACGATTTTGTTCCACACACGCTGCCCATGTGTGAGTCTGAAAGGCAGCGCTTCTGGGATGGTCTAGGAGCTGCAAGCACCACATCCACACGCAGACTTGCGTCCTAACCAGGCTCTGCTTTATTCTGTACTTTACATGCAGCTGCCTAGCCCCGGCGCTCACTTCCTTTGTCCACTCGCTGTCTGTGCCAAGCACAGCACAGGTGGCACGGCCCACAGAGGTGCCGACTCCGGACACATCCCCTGAAGCCCAAGGCCTTGCACTGTGTCTGCTCCCATCACCAAGAGCCCTGCCAGGTGGGCAGCGTTGCATAGCGGACAGAGGTGCTGGGGACTTCATGCTGGCCCAAGTGCAAGAGATGAGACCAACATCTGCCTTGGTCTTGTGGTCACACTGTCCAGCTGGCAGAAGCCACAGCCTGAAGACAGCATGGGTGCCCTGGTGCTGGTGGCACCGGATCCTTGCCCCAGGAGTCCATCACCCAGGTAACAGCAGCTGGGGGCCTCAATGTGAGATGTGATCAGCGATGGCGCTTTTTCCATGGCAATCACCCTGAAATGACCCCAACCTCTGGAGAACCCCCAGCTTTGCAATCCAACCTAACTGGGGTTCTCCCCTCTGTGCTATTGAGAAAATCAACATGGAGGAAAGGGTCAGTCACAGTGTGAT
>NW_022921112.1:0-231 GCF_012274545.1 Fukomys damarensis
GCTCTGAAGAGTATTTCATATTCAGGAAAAAAACCGCTTTGGTTTCATTGGGGTAAATGGTGAAAGAAACTGCATCACAGTAAAACTGAAGTTAAAACCACAGAATCACTCAAAAAAGTGCTTTTGTTTTCGAAGCTCAACTTGGACTTATCACCAAGTTTATAGAGGTCCAGGCATTTGTGGCAAGTCAGAGTTGCTAAGCACTCTCTTTGGCCTAAGATCAAAGCTAGC
>NW_022921113.1:0-407 GCF_012274545.1 Fukomys damarensis
GAAGGCAGCAGAGTTCTGAATGTCTCACTAGCATGAACTCCAGGTTAGAAGTCTAACTAATATGACAAATTTGTTCTGCTGTTCTAAGTAAAGGTTGCAGAGTTGGATTTTCCTAGGTACTTTGTACCCATAGAAGTGAATAGTGCATTGAGTACAGTATGTGACTCCCAACAGCTGGAGCTTTTCGTGTTTAGGGATAGACTAGATCCAGGGCAAGGTCGGACGTGCTCTCTGGAACGTATGCTTATCTGCAATGCTGATGTTCAGAATACCTTTTATCAGGCCTCTATAATGAATAGCATTTTGGCCTAAAATGTGCTGTGCAGCTCTGTTGAAAATCAGGAGGCTAAGGTCTTCTGAATGTCTCCCTAGCATGAGCTATAGTTTATAAGTCTAATACATTTTTT
>NW_022921114.1:0-222 GCF_012274545.1 Fukomys damarensis
AACAAAAAACAAAAAAACAGAAAAGCTCAGGTCCTGATGGCCTCACTGCTGAATTCTACAAGAATTTACAGAGGAACTATTGCCACTCCTCTTTAAATTCTTCAATGAAACTGAAAAGGAGGAAATACTTCGAAATTCATTCCTTGAAGCAACTGTTACTTTGATTCCAAAAGCAAGGAAAGATCCAACCAGAAAAGAGAACTACAGTTCAATCTTCCTAAT
>NW_022921116.1:0-446 GCF_012274545.1 Fukomys damarensis
AAAATGTGTGAAATATTGACATCAAACTTTTAATGTATAAACTATTACTATGGGACTCCATTCATACATGACAAATTTTCACAGGATTTTCAAAATAGGCTTACATATAAAAGATTTCTTCCCAGTGAGACTTCTTTCATGCATTTAAAAATGTGTATGGACTAACATCTTTCCCACATTACTATTACACATGATTTTTACCTTGTGAGTTCTTTCATATACTTGACAATCATCTGTGTTGTTTTTATGTACTGCTTACATGCATAGGATTAATAGCCAGTGAGCTCTTTCATGTATTTTACATTCAATGCACCTGCTGAAAGCTTTCCTTTACTTATAGATTCTCCACAGTAAGTTTTTTTCATATCTTTGATAATCATTGTGTGCTGAAAGCTTTCCCGGCTTGCTTACTTATGTAGGATTTTTCTCCAGTGTGAGCTTTCATG
>NW_022921117.1:0-224 GCF_012274545.1 Fukomys damarensis
GCTTAGGGAACATGGACTCAAGGGAAATTTGCACAAACATAAAACCTATAGCAACCTCCAGTAATGTGAAATCTGTTCCACAGGTTGGTGTTTGGAATACAGTTTTTTTGTTTTAAGGGGGTGGTTGAACTGAGAGATATTTTCTGAGAGTTAGGAACTTTTTTTCTGGTAGGTAAAATTTGTTACGGTTACAGTTAGTAGCATAAGGTGGGAAGTACTGATAT
>NW_022921118.1:0-310 GCF_012274545.1 Fukomys damarensis
CCTTTCAGCCGCTGTCCCTCAGGGCCTGCAGCATCCTTCTGTCTAGATCTGATGGCTGGGACTGTGGTCATTCCAGACTCCTCACCTGTAGAGTGCCGACACTTCGGATGTGCTCAGGAAAGAGTTGTTTGTTGAAGAGTGAACAAACCTAGCCATCTACGTAAACAACGAGAGGCCCACAGCCCTCAGCAGATGGACCTACGGGCATGGCTTGAGCCCTCTGAACTAATTCATCTTTTCTGGGTCTGCTTCCCAGCCATTGGGCCCAGCCCTTCTCCAGCAGCAGGTTGCCCTGGCTCTTGGCTGGGTT
>NW_022921119.1:0-272 GCF_012274545.1 Fukomys damarensis
TGTGATTTTTCACCACTGGCTCAGAAGCAGTGAACAAAGCCTAATGCAAGAACACACATATTATAGGACTCATTTTTATATGAACTGTCTAGAATAGGCCAATCTATAGAGAATGAAAGTAGATTAGTGGTTGTCAGGGACTGGTAGAAGAGAATAGGAGTAACTGATAACAGACGCTTTGGTTTTGGTAATTTAGGTAATAATGATGCTCGCATAACTTTGCAAATATAGTACACTAAATATTATTGAATCATACTTTTTAAATAGGTATG
>NW_022921120.1:0-213 GCF_012274545.1 Fukomys damarensis
TGTTTAATGGATTTTCACTTCTGTGGATTTATTCCAAATGCCTTATTTCTAAATAAAATGTGTAGCATGATTTCTCTTTGGGAGGTCCAAGGCAGTGGAGGCCCCACTGTTTGCCTCTCTGAATGAACCCCCACAAAAAAGCATTTCATGGGGTGATACGAGAGTGAAGCTGGAAATGTGTGAAACATCACTTGGTGTCACCTGAGCAGGGTC
>NW_022921121.1:0-207 GCF_012274545.1 Fukomys damarensis
TGAACTAACCACAGAGAGGAGTCTCAGGGGGTTACTCACTTGCCTGCTTGTTTTATGTGGACCGCATGCTGTCTTAATGAGTACATAAAGTTCAACTGACAATTAGGAATTTTTTTTCTATCTTCATATTCAACTCATAAGGCGGTTCTTCCCTGACAGAGGGAGGAATTCTGGATAATACAGAAAAGTACATGGCTACAGCGAAGC
>NW_022921122.1:0-1618 GCF_012274545.1 Fukomys damarensis
AGCCTGGGCTACATAGTGAGCTCCAGGGCAGTCTCAACTACATAGTGAGACCCTGTCTCAAAACAAAACAAAACAAAATAACCCCAAAAACAGCAGCAAAAAAAGGAAATTGAGAATATATGTTAAATAACTTTCCTGAGTCATATAGGTAATGAATGGCAAACTCAAGATTTGAACCCAGGCCGTCTGGCTCTAGAGCCCAGGCACGTGAGCCTCTGCCATGCTATTGTCAGTGTCTGCTACTCAAGCATTAGAGACAAAGCACTGGGGAAAAGTGGGCTGTCCTGTGGATGTCTGAAATAAGAGAAGTGCTCCAAGAGTTCTGTGTCCAGGCCTTAGACCAGGGATCTGTAGATGGCTTTAAATCCTTTTCACCAAGACCTAAGCTTATTCTTTCCACATTTCCACTGCAGAAAATGAACAGATTGAATAAACCATGATCCTATAGGAGGCATCGATATCATTCACTGTCAACCTCACCTGTCCAAGGGGCAACACAGAGTCCAGTGACAACTGGCAGGTCTGACGACCCTGGACAATGGGTGCTATTTCTGGCATATTCTTTAAGATACACATCCAGTATATGAATTTATTTTATTTTAAAATTTGCTGTGAGCTGACTATATACACAATGGAGAACTTAAAAAACGTGCAATAAGTTTTGAACTCAGCAAGAGATACCTACAGAGATAAATTTGCTTTTCTTACTTTTTTTATGGCTCATGTGAAAAAGTTAATTACGTAAGCAAAAAATTGACAACCACACATCAGTTAATAAAATAAAAGCTATTAGAAAGGCTCCCATGTCCACATCAAAGTTATAGCTTCTTGGCATGACCTAGTCATAAGTCATAAAGAAGTGTCATTTTAGCACTGTATATTATTAATCAAAACCTTTTATGTGAATTCCTAGAGAACTTGAATTTGAAGATATATATAATTCAGTTATGGCAAATTAAGAATACATGTCTAACTGGACATGGCAACAAACACCTATCACTCCAGCTACTCAGGAGGCTGAAGCAGGAGGATTGTGTTTGAGGCCATCCTGGGCAATTTAGGGAGACCCTGTCTCAAATTAAAAAATGGGATGATATGGATCAGTGGTAGAGTGCCTGCCCCTGTGTTCAATTCCCAGCACCAGAAAAAGAATCCTTGTTTAACCAATGAGCAGTGTAGGTGGGCCTGCATCTGTTATCTGCATCCCTTTCCCCACAAAGTTTTGCACCTTCTTTTCTTTCTCAAATATAGAGCTAAAGTGTGCTTCCTGATCTTCCTAGGTAAATCCATGGTACTGAATTCTGGCCAGTACTGAATATGCTTGGAAGGGATATGTAGCATCTCCAGACTTGGTGCCACACCTGGTGGACCTCCTGAGTCTTCCTGACTTCTCCCTCCCCGCCACTACTGATAGAATATTTGTGGGAATATGGGAGAGATCACTGGTGCTCCAGAGAAAGAAGAAATCTCCTGGAGAAAAGTCTGGCTTCCTGAAGGATTGTGCGGCACAAAGCCCCCACCCCTAGGTTGTACTCTGAGATGAGCAAGGGATAAATCTCTATTGGATAAGCAAGCTAGGTTTTCTTGCTGTAATACAGTGCATCAAAATTGTACACTC